>NC_142808.1:25125601-25425601 GCF_049724085.1 Artemia sp. Qi Xiang Cuo | reverse complement strand
GTTCAGTCTGAAATCAATCTAACCTAACCTTTACCAGTAAGTGGGGTGGCGTTCATTTTTCATGAAGTTTCTGGTAGATAACAAATATTGAATTTGGTTATCTGGTTTTATTCCGTATTGAGTCAGTATTCATCTGAATAAATATATTAAAATATGGAAAATAGTCTCTTAAAATTCTCAAACCTTGACCCTTAAGCCTAAGAAAATAATAATAATAAATATATGAAGATTTATTTCTGAAATCTATAACACAATGTCTTTAATTTCCTTGGTGATATTAGTGATCTCCTTCTTATTCTCAATGTCATTTAATAGATCACGTGCATATTCATTCCATTCTAGGGCTAGTTAATGTCCCCTTGGCACTTCTACTCCAACCTTGAATGGACAGGGGAGAAGGGACAGGGGACTGGTATAGAACGGTCCTGGATGTGTCAGCTATCTCCGAACGCTGCACGGGGGTAGGCCGGTGCTCCTAGCCTTCTTTTCATGAGGGGGACAATGCTCATAATTGTCCTTAAAAGAAGAAAAAATTTAGTATTGAAATAATGATTCCCTTTTTTACAGAGGAAAAATTAGTACCCCCCCTCCAACGCCCTAACCATAATTTTGACTAGAAAGCATTTATAGTAAAGAAGTCCCCTCCCCCCATTTTCAGTAAAGCAAAAAGTAAAATTTTATGAGAAATATACTATGCTTGGAAATTAAAGCTATTCAATTTACGCATAATAAAGTTATGTACCTTTTTCATAGAAATCCCAGCCCCTTACTTTTCACGCAAAGAAACACTTTGTTTTCACTTTACAATGAATGTGTTAGAATTGAGGCATTGCCCCTTCCCCCTTTTTACATAATGTCCTAAAAAAAATATTGTTAGACCATAATTTGGAAATAACTCGTTTCTCTACTTCCATACAGGTTGCGTAGGCTTAGCTTAATTATCGCAATCTCTTTTTGCTTGAAACTGTTTTAATTCGATGGGGAAAACAATCCTTTTTGATCTGTGAAACCTTTTGGTTAAACCGTTAACGTAAGGATTGAGAGGGCGGATGTACTTTAAAAGGGTGACAGCTAATTATCAGCAAATTAAATCATTGCGGAAATGTTTAAGTCAAGTTAGCTGCGGCTTAAATGGAAACGGTATATTTATAGCTAAGGGTTGACAGAAGTTGACTGTCACTTTTAGATAGGCTTACAGAAAGAATAAATTTATCGTCGTAAACAGGGGGGGTGGAGGGGGGAGGTTACGTTTACGTGGTAAAAAAGAACATATTTTAAGCTTTCTAGCGAGTATAAACAATACATAGTGGAGTTTTTATTGTGTGGGGGGGGTGGGTTACCTGAATTTGAATTTACTGGAGGGTGACTATGTAAAATAATTTTATTTGAAAACAAAAGTATGAAAATTTACTAAACAGAACTCACTTTGTTAATCAATGTAGATGAAGTTTCCTTGTCAATAATTTCAGATGCTCTATCCATTGTGTCTTAGAACTATATGATAATTTAATCACAACGCAATATTCGAAATCTCAAGGGCGAATTATGATTTAATGGGAAACCATATGTACCCGACTCTCTGATTGGCTTAGAATGAGATGTAAACGACTCCCTGATTGGCTTAGAAGGAGACACGTGATCCTGTTTCCCGTTATCAGATCAAAACATTCTCCCCAGCGATTATGTAAATCAATTTCTCTGAAATTCACTTGTCCTAGTCGAGTCTTAGATCAATACATTTCCTCCACCGATTATGTAAATCAATTTCTCGGAAATTCACTTCCCCCCTCGCGTCCTAGATCAATAAATTCCCCACCGTCAATGCATATGTGCAAACTTCGTCCCGGAGTCAATACACTTGAAAACAACAAATAAATCGACCTTGAAAGAGGAGTCATTGACCCCATTAGAGTCGATCGATAATCCTTGAATAAATTATGTCCCGTCAGCGTTAGACTCAATTGTAGATGGCAGCACATGTGTTCGCGTAGTATTCTATGCCCATATATGGACCCCCGTCACGAGTTAATAGGAAATTCACTTGTCCTAGTCGGTTACGCAATCAATTTCTCGGAAATCCTCTCCCCTTTATTTTTGTAAATCAAGTTCTCGGAATTTCACTTCCCTCCTCTTGTCCTAGATCAATACATTCCCCCTAGCGATTATATAAATCAATTTCTCGAAAATTTACTTCCCCTTCGAGTTCCAGATCAATACTTCTCTTCCCACTGTTAATGCGCATGTGCAAACTTTGTCCTGGAGAAAATACACCTGGACGAACAACAACAACAAGTAAATTCCCCTCGAATCGATCAACACGTTCCCTTCGATTATGTAAATCAAGTTATCGGAAATTTACTTGTCCTAGTCGATTACGCAATCAATTTCTCGGATATCCATTTCCCCCCTCTTGTCCTAGATCAATACACTCCCCACCGTTAATGCGCATGTGCAAACTTCACCCCGGAGACAATACACTTGGAAACAACAAATAAATCGACCTTGAAAGAAGTGTCATTGACCACATTAGAATCAATAAACCATGAAAATACATCAAAGTGAGAAAAATCATGTTTTTTCATTCTCAGTGACAAAAACCATAAAAAAAATGCATAAATTATGTAGGTTCAGCGTTAGACTAAATTGTAGATGGCAGCACGGTGTGGGTTTTGTATTCATTAGGCAGAGTTCTGTTTTTTCGATTCGCGAAGTTCCTTCTGAGACTTCCACCAAGGACAAGTAACTCCTATATTATATGTAATTATGGTGTATCCGATCCAACAGTCTGTGTTAACGGTGACGCCAAGAATTTTTTGAAAAACGCCAAGGGAAGAGCAAACCCGTTGCTAGCCATCCTGTGCCAGTAGTTTTGCTAATGTACATCATTTATCTTTGGTGATGTTCCCTAGTGTGACTTTTCTTTTCTTTTCTTTTTCCATTTTATACTCCGTTTTAATTCCATGTGAATTTTCGGGCAATAAATTTACTTACATACTTATAGAAAAACTACTTTATAGAGCTATAGAAAAATGTTTGGGGGGAATATTTGCTAATTTGTAAAGGAAAGAACATCTCCCGGAGACCATATTTTGGAAAGGCTAGGCAATGGTAAATTAATCACAACTGGTTAAAAAGTTGTTGGCTGTAAACACTATCGTTGAACTGCTATTCCTGATCTCTCGAAGTGAATCTTCTTCACATCAATCAGAACCAAGTACATCAGGAAGTTGATAGGACAAACCTTAAACTCCCTCCCAACTCCATCCTCAATATTGTCCTACTTTTCCAAAAGGCGTTGTAGTCCTTCTAATTCTAACTCCCGACCATTTCGGTTTTCCACCAAGACTATGGAGGCTTCCTCCAACTCCTTAAGTTCTCTTCTTTTCCCGCAGGTGCCAGCTGACAAGAATGGCTCCGGTAAAATTTTTGCAACCTTAATCGTAGACTGATGTCTACTTCTTCTTTTTTTCTACTTCTTCTCAATTTTTCAGTCAAAATCAAATGGGAATTGGACTCCAGTGTCTGCTATTTCCGAATGAATTTTTAAACTATAGCTTCGTTTCGCAGCTCTTTTCTCTCTTTTTAGTTTTCTTTACTTTTGCCGAAGAAACAATTATTACTATTATTACTAACAACTCACTGAATCACTGAGCCGCCTAAGGCCAATCCGGTTGCATATGCTCCTACTCTATCTCAATCTTTTCAAAGCCTCCCTCTTTACACCCACCTAGAAGTTTCATTTTCAACCGTGCAACTCGTGCTGGGAAATCGTGCAATGGGAAATGGGTTCCTGCATTAAATTTGTCATAATGAACTTCAATTTCTCGAACTTTCTGAGGAAAAGCACACGCTTTAAACTTTTTCTAAACCTTGTCTGGCGCACTAAGTGCGTCATACTGGTGTCTACCTTTGGATGCCACATTTCGGTAAGACAAGCTTTTAGTTTTATTATTTTCCAAGAGGCGACATGCAAAGCCACGAAGCATCCAGAAGCCTTTTTATTTGAAACTAGAACACTACGTGTTTCATTTTCTAGAAACGACGACCACACTATTTCCGTCTCTCCAACTCTCCTGCAGAATACCACGTCCCTCCTCACTGTCATAGAAGTCATTTTTTGGGATAAAAGATTCCTAGTGTCTCCAAAGTCTCCCCCTACGAGAATATCTACTGCCAGAGTAGGGACTAGGCCCTACTTTTACTGTTTTTCTTCAGACAGTACCATCCGTCTTTGCAATTTCTATTCTAACCTAAGCCGACGCGCATTGGCGTTTGTCTCCAAGATAGTATTCTGTAGTAACAGTGTTGAATGTTTAATCTCTGTTTTATGAATGGGGTCAGAGGTTAAGGGATGGGTGGCTAAATAAGATTATTCTCTGGTCAGACTAAACTTCTTTCCAATCTGTCCAATATCAAGGTTCCCAACATCTTTGAAACAGCTTGGAAGATTATGTTGAAACTCACAATGATTTTTTTCTTGGGGGGAGAGGGTGCATGTGAATGTCAAATTTTGAGGGGTAGAAGGGTTAAATATATTTTATTTCAATACATGCAAAGGTTAACAAGCATAGCATCCACAATGCCTCAAGAACAGTTGGAGACATTGAGTTGTAACTTCAAGGGGGTGAAGTTTGATTTTGGGAGTGGGTAGAGGTAAAACCTAAAACATTTCGCGCATCCAGACTATGAAAATATTGCAAAACGTATCTGCAATATATTGGGAACGGCTGGGGGAGGGGGGTTGTAGTTGACATGCTCAAGTATTGTGTGTGTGTGGAGGGGGAGGGGCAAACAAACTTCAATTTATTTGCAAGGAGGATGGCTAAAAATTATGTCTCCTATACTCCTAAACATTTTTGCAAAACAAGTCACTATGGAAATTAGAAACAATACCAGTATATCTGTAATGTCTCGAGAATGGCCCGGGGTATCAATTTCAAACTTTAAAGATTGCAGGAGGACCACGCGGACCTAAAATTTAGACTTAGAGGGGGGTGGAGAGGGGCTGAAATTTTTTCTCCAACCAACTTAAACTATTTTTCTTCACAAGCCCTTATGGAACCTATGATGTAATCATAGGTAAGTAGCGAAGCAAATCATTTGACAGTATATTGTTCCAGAATAACAAAACGGCGCACCTGCAGTGTAATGGGAACGGCTTTAGGGGTCGTGTTTATGCTTTCAGGGTAGTTTTTTTTTTGGGGGGGGGGGGCAATTGTGCCTCGAATCTTGACTTCGTGAAGAGGAAGAGGGGCAGGTTCTAAATATTTTGATCATCGATCTGTTTAAAATTGTTGGCATTATGAGCTCGATTCAATTATGCACTCATTACTAGAATCTATTCCCGGTGAAGTGGTGATGTAGACCAAAAGAAAACATGGGTTCCAGGGTTATTAAAATAGCATATTTGCATCATACTAGGCACATTGCGAGGGATCAAGCTGAAATTTTCAAGAGTTCTGTGAGGTCAAGGCGACCTTATATTTTGACATTTGGCAGAGGTAAATCAAAAGAAACAATGCATCCAGGTTATCAAACTGTGATATTATTGCATCTTATGAACGACTTTTGGGGAGCAAGCAGAAACTTTAAGTATTCGGGGGGGGGGCGAGGCAAGGTCATGTTTTGCGTTTAAATGGAGGAAATGTAAGGACTAAGAAATATGAACATCCGGTCTGCCTAGATGTTTTGGCACTATTTGTTACAATGGAGCTTTGATTCTCTTAATAGTGCAGTACTGAAGTAAATCAGAAGACTGTGTTTTCAATCAGACTTCAGACTTCATTAAAAACTTCAGAGATTCTTTGAGGAGGGCAAGGAGACTATAGATATTAAGTATACGGAAAGGGACACAGTTAAAAACCTTTGTGTTACGTAAGCATTGGTTCGTCCGAACAACAACCGGTGTTTTGTTTTCTTTTAAGCTTCAAATTTTTATCGGTAAACTATAAGCACAGAAAAAAGCTTCAAAACTTTTGTTTTGTAAAAATGGGCCAACTTTTTTTCTGACCAGCTAGGTGCCGTAGTACTATTATTTAGTCCAGTTACCTGACTTAGACTGTTGCTGATCATTCCAGATCAAAAGTATGAAATATTCTGAACGTACAAATACGAGGTCTTAGATCTTTGACCCTCCAATCCATCTGAAAATGACATACTTTAGTTTCTTGACCAGATGGACACACATACAGAGAACAATACTTGCTGTGTTGATTTGTGATCCCACAAAAAATCATAGACTGTAACGTCACCGATTGCAACTTGGTAGACAGGGTGAGGTAGACTCAACGAAAACAAAATGATTTTGAAGCTATCGATACAGAAATAAAGTCATATAATAATTCAAATCTAAATCAATGAATAAGTGAAACCCAGAAGGAAGAAAAAATAAAATGAATAATAAAGTCAAACTTAAACGAACAGAAATTACCACAATAAGGAGTAGGGTTACCGTTCCCTAAACCTTGTATTGGTAAGAGCGTCATTTGTACTTTACAGAAAACAAAATATATTTTAAACAGCTTCCCTTTTATAATTATAGCATAGAAAATAAAAGTATTACTGAATATTCAACAATCAGTCTACTTTCATTACTTCTTACCAGCAATCTTGATTATTATTATGATTTTTCTGTCAGTGCTTTGACAAATAAAGACCACACTCAAAAATAAATATTTGAAACGGAAGGGGTTAGCACCACTTTTATTCATAAGCATTAATTCGCCTTACGACCTTATTTTTGCTTTGTGTTGTTATTGATGCTATGAAAATATATAAAATACGCTACTCATAATACAAATTTGTTTGCAATAAAGCGCAAATGACGATATGGGCCTTAGAAGGTTTAGTTCTCTTTGTGGTAATTGCTGTTTGTTTTATCTTTGGCTTGTTTATTCACGTCAGGCGATAGGTGAAGCTTCTTTAATGCTAATGAAATAAAACAAATTAGGATGAAAATATAATAGTTCAGAAACAAATTTGTGCGGTACTCTTCTGAAATACAGGACCCATGAAAGATAGACCGCATCGAAATCTCAAAGCCGGTATTGATAAATAGGTTTCCGCGGCATAGTGAGATATTGCTCACTCCGTGAAAAAGATTTAAACGTTAGTTTTTGGGGGGTTTAGGGGGACATAAAGGTAGCTAGGTTAGGTTAGATTAGGCTACTTATTTAATATATGCTATGCTTTACCCCATAGCCCAAATTTGTTCATAAACTATTATATTTTCACCCTATTTTGTTTTATTTCATTAGCATCAACCAAACTTCACTCCTCGCATGTGTCCTGTATTTCCGAAGAGTACCATTTGGGCTATATATTTGCATGTTAGGGGGGTAGGGGTAAAGCATAGCATATATAAAGTACGTAACCTAACACAACCTAGGTACCTTTTAGTCCCCCTAAACCCAAAAAAACTAAAGTTTATATATAGTTCCCGGAGAGAGAAACCCTTTGTTTTACAGTGTCTCACCGGGTATTTAATTTTTGCTTAGTTTTGGATTCGTTAATCCATCCATAGCAGTATCTTTCTTTATATTTTATGTGACTATTCATTGTAATTTCTCTTCGTTTTGGGTTTAACTTGCTCAATGGAAGCAAATTTGTGTCGGTTTTAAATTCGAATTACTTTCTGACTTCATTTCTGATCGTATTTGGATTTCTAGCTTATTTTGAAAAACTCTTTTTTTGGAAAATGTTTCTTTAATCGTCAGACGAAGAAATTTTAATAATAATTCATGATGGGCTAACTTTTCTTTTACTTTCTTAATCCTCATTTCAAAAGGTTAGTTTGTGTGTGTGTGTGTTTTTGTTCCTTTGTTTTGGGCATTGAGGACAGATTGGCGAAACTCTGCCAAAACGTTACTGGTCGTAGATAAACGGTGTAGGTAAAGCGCGCACGCAAATGGTCATAGGGTGTCCTTCCCCAAACTATCATAATATTTACAATATGTTATATCGACTTTGCCTTATAATATGCATGCAATTGGACTCAGGCGTCCACGTCTAGTGAAGGGTCACAAAATCTCCAGGTTGTAACTTCTCAAATTTAGCCTCCAAATAACGTGCTCCTCTGTACTAAAGCTATGTGAACGTGCCCTGTAGAAATTTTTTCGCTGTTCAGGTGAATCCCTTAATAAACTTCTGTTTACTGGTTAAGGTCATTGAAAAGATATATAAATAGATACTTTATTAGTGACTGAACCGGAAACTATTACGCATATTTACCTCGATATCTACAACTACAAAAACTATAAAGTGACACTAAGAGAAAAGAGAAATAAACACAACAAAATACAGAAAAAAACGAAAAAAATACGGATAAAATAAAGGTTATTGGAATGTAGAATGTATTTTATTCCTTCGTTTTCTGACTAAAACATTAACATAAGACGTGGTGTTGTTTTTCACGCTATTTAACGAGAATTTTCGTCGATTCTCAGCAATGTTTTTATTTTTTCTCTGATTAAGGATTAATGGTACTTTCGCATTATCCGGGCCTTTCTAAAAAGTCAAGATTGGTTAATGCTAATGAAATAAAATAGGAAGACTATATAATATTTTAGAAACCAATTTGGGCAATATATTTGCACATTGGGGGATTGGGGGGCAAAGCATAGGATAAATTAAATACTTAACCTAACCTCGGTCCCTCCCCCCCCCCCCCCAAAAAAAAAAAACACCAAAGAACAACACTTTAAATATCTTAAAACCACGCTATACAATGTATTTCTCTACTGCGGTGTATTGAATCATCTTGTAAAAACGGGTTTTTCATTGCGTCTTCCCCGTTTGACTGTAGCATCTCTTGTTGGACTTCTTTAGAGGGGCCCAGATAATGAGAATGTACCGGATTAATAAATACCGATGATACCTCACTTGTCTCAGTACGATTCCAAAATACACTCCATTTTTTAAATGATTTTCTTATAATAGACGCCATTTAATTATAGACTTCATAATGACACTAATCTATTTGTAGACTGTAGTACATTTGTAACAAAAAAAACAACGTTTTGACACTATTTTGTTGAGTTAAGCCTATGCTTTTACTGCTAAACAAAGAATTTACGGAAGCTATCCAAATAATTGACTCGAGACAATTTGATATAAAGGACATGTTACCTTGGAATAAGAGAAGAATTCTCTGAATTCCAGTCTTGAGATAGTGCTATGGAATTAAAATATTATCGTCATTAAATATCCACTAAATTGCTCGGCTCTATTCAACCGACAGATCAAAATTGATTTTAAGTCGAGGCGTCGTCATTTGACAATGTTTTGGCAAAAACATGGAGTCACGTCAACATATAGATAGAACAAAAAAGTATATCCACTTTATGTCGGGAAAATTTCATTGAGGCGCCATTTAAACAAAAGTCTGATAATGACAAAGTGGAATACCGGCTAGGCAGGAAGGCGCCCGACAAACAGGCGGATAATCACGCAACCGTCTTGATGGGACGCTGTTGACGCCAATAACACTGAAGCCGGACTGTTTCCGTTGAAGAGAACAGGTATTTTCTGCTTCAATCTCATTCACAAGACTGTAGTGAAACATTACATGGCTAATACCTTGTAAAATTTCGTTTTTTATTGGAATATAACACGAGTTCTGTTCTGGGCCTATGTAAGTATGATTTCCCATTTTAGGATACATACTTCGAATTGTATGTATGCAATGAATTTTCCATCCGACTTTATCTTCAAATAAATAGAACGGCAAAACAGCAACAATTTCCCCGTATAGGAATTTCATTGCGTAGCCTATATAGGCTACTTATCGGCGTATAAACTTAACCATTAAGGAGGGAAGGGGGGCGGGAGGTTCAGATTTTTTCGTCCTCCTTAAGGAATGATGTAAGCAAGTATTTTAGGACGTGTTAAAATAGTTTTAAGAAATTTAATGTTACCTTCTGGAGAATAAATGTAGCAATAGTGCCAACTAATGCAAACCCACAAAATCAGCAGCGTTTTGTATAGCCTATAGATAAGGGCTATATTGAACCCATTTGGGTGGAGGGGGATCTGCGAGGGTAGTGATTAGAAAACTTGGAATCAGTGCTAAAAGGCGCGTCACTGGTAGGCCTATGTTAATCTTTTAGCTAGAAACTAATCGAGAAAAGTGAAAATTGGTAAAATTCTGCTTCAGCTACTTTTGGCTATCTTGGAATGGGGTTAGGTTAGGAAAATGAAATATTCAGGGATGGGTCCCCAGGCTAAAGTATGGGTAAATTTGTCGTTATTCATATTATTGACTTATGAATAAAGTAAACATACCAATTGATGCCTTTTTTTGTGCTCTTTCTAAATATAATAATGATTTTTGTCGGAAATGAATTTTACACCCACCCCTATATATACCAATTCAGGGTATATACTTGCACATTAGAGAGGGGGGGGTAAATTTTGTTTCTGATGTAAATGAGAGGTAAGTTTAAACTTTCTCCCACCCCCCTAATGTGCAAATATGTACCCTGCATTGGTATATATAGGGGTGGGGGTAAAATTTATTTCCTACAAAAATGATTATTATATTTGGAAAAAGCATAAAAAAAGGCATAGAGTGGTAGCCTATGTTTACTTTATTCATAAGTCAATAATATGAATCACGAAAAATTTACCAAAGTATGTCCAGTGAAGGTATTTTGAAGTACCTACCTCAACTCCTTCTCCCTCTAGTGGGTCCTGGCCTTTGATGACCTTTAAAAATCTGTGTGTTATAAAATTGAATCTTCCAAAATAGATCTTCGACTTAAATGAAGTGCGACAAAATTGTTTTCGTCTTCACAACTTTGCTCAATCCCAATTTATAAGGTTTTAAAGATATGCAAATACATTTCCTAAATTTTGAAAAAAAAACATTGACGTTGCTTGAAATTCTACTCAATTAACAGGAATTGCATTTCCAGACCTAAAGCCAGAGAAAAAGAAACCGATGACTGAAAATTCAGGTAAAATGTTGTTTTGTCAAATTTACAATAGGTAGGCCTATAGACCTGCCATGTAGGCAAATTTCAGGACCCCCTTGAGGGAGAAGTAGTGTAGGTAGGTACTTCAAAATACCGGTAAAGTTCTACGAAATCATATTATTGAGTTAGGACTAAAGTGAATGCACCATTCGATGCCTTTTTTATGCTGATTACGAATATAATAAGCATTTCTATCGGAAATGAATTTCAGCCCCCCCCCCTATATATGCCAATTCAGGGTTAGGTTAGGTTATGTTAGGTTAGGTTAGGTATAGCCTATATAGGGGGGGGGGGCTGAAATTCATTTCCTATAGAAATACTTATTATATTCGTAATCAGCATAAAAAAAGGCATCGAATGGTGTATTCACTTTAGTCCTAACTCAATAATATGATTTCGTAGAACTTTACCAAAATACCTTCAGGGACATACTTTAGCCTATAGACCCATCCCTGAAAATTTCATTTTCCTAGCCTAACCCCTTTCCAAGATAGCCAAAAGTAGCTGAAGTAGAATTTTACCCTTTTGCAAATTGGTGCTATTGTCTGTACCACAGTATATAACCGTTCTCAGAATTTCTAGTCCTGGCCTCCAATCCACATCTCCTTATTTCATACTTTAATGCTTACCCTCACCTCCCTCTTATTCCCTTATTTCGTTTAGAATAGCCCCTTGTAACTGATACTGATGGCTAACTTTGCTTTACTACGGATTAATTCGTTTTTAATTTTCTCTTGCCTTACATCCGAAATCTATTGATCAAGCATTGACTAACCCTAGAAAAATTCATCTGCATCTTCAACCAAATTTACTCGAAGCAATAAAAAGTTGGCAGTGTTTAGTGAAACTGTCTACCTTGACATAAGGCGTTAAAAAGCATTGAAAATAATTGCCTACCCACCCGGTACACTTTTGCTACGTTGTTTTGATGGACTCATCTTAAATTGCTTTGGTCCTAAATTGAGCTGTCGTCGTCACGGTCACATGGATAACTTTGCCAGGACGGCGTATCAGGGCAAATTGCATCAAGGCGCATTTTTTAACTCATTAAAAGGTTGGATATTTGTAACGAAGAATCTTCTGCGAGTAAAGGTCCTTTTGTATTTTTTTAATTTGTCTTTAATGGGGTGCTTTTTGCAGATCAAATTTTGTTTTTATCACTTTTGACAGTGTAAGACAGTATTCACTGTCTCTCGAGAAGCATAAATATATCGAGCCAAGGGTAATCATTGATGCAATTACCCTCTTACAAAAAACACAAGGGCTATTTACTTTATCTAGAATCCGTAACTAAAATACCGTAATAAGGTATCCCAATATGTCCATAGGCCTATTCCTTTGTCAATGCCTTATCAGTATTAACATCGAAGGTCGCCAGCAAGATTTCTTGAGATGCATTTCAACATGCAAAGAGCATCCCTAGTGAATTATCATGATTTCGTGATTGCTATCACAGCCAAGGAAAATTTTGTTGACCCTTTCTCAATGAAAAACAGCAACAAAGTTTTCTTGACTCGGGTAAAGAGCACAATATTCTGAAGAATAAAATTTGTCACTGGTTAATCAGAATCTGAAGTAGCCTACCTTTAAGGTTTTCTTTTAATCATTGAAAACAAAGCTCCTGGTAGCACTTACCCCCCCCCCCCGCCTAAAAAGAACTCCTGGTGAGGAGTTTCATACGCCTTTCTATATTTATCTGAAAGTTCACGGAGATGTAGACAATTTGAGGATTTAAATGTGTTCTTTTAGTCTAACTCCCCTCCCCCGCCTACGCAATGACCCACCGCCTCTTCTTCATAATAGCCGATGTCCAATTATGCATCACCAAAAATAATTTTATGAAAAATCAAGTCAATCAACCTGTTTAAATCAAGCATTAAGAAAATGTCCATGTTCACCATTTATCTTGTACAGGTGATTTTTTAGGAACGAATGCTCCATCGTGCAGAATTAGTTCGTCTGCAACTGGGAGGCTCAATATGAAGTTTCTTGGTACTTTTAAAGTGATTGGCTTTATCAGAATTTTCAATAAATTGCCCCTCTGGGGCAAAATCATAGGTTGGTGCCATAAAATGGCAGAAAACGCCATTTTCCTGAGGCAGAGTATTTTTTGTCACTTAAAAAAGACACTAGAACTGTTAATTTGTGTTCGAGTGAGCTATCTCCCAATCTTCTCCCGAGCCCACTGTGGACCATCGGTTTGATAAGATCGCCCGTGCCAAAAAAAAAAAAAAAAAAAAAAAACAATAACAAATAAACACTCACCCGTAATCTTTCTTTTGGGAACAAAATGCAAAATTCCACATTTTTGTAAATAAGAGTTTGAAACCTCTACAGTAGGGTTCTCTGATATGCTGATATAGTACTATGATTTTCAGTAAGATCACTTGCTTTTTTAGAGGTTTTCCTCCTTTTTCAAAATCAGGCAAATTTTCTCAGGCTCGTAGCTTTTTATGGGTAACATCAAACTTAATGAATTTTATAAATTTGGAATCAGCATAAAAAATCAATTCATTTGAGGGATTAATTATTAATTTCTTTTTATTTTAGAATTTCGATTACTCTTGACCTTATTCACTCTTTACTTACAGTTCGTTGTCACGAACTGTTTGATATAGCCTAAATACCTTTTAAAATTATTTAAAATATAATATGGGGTAATTCTTTTCTATGACGTTGTCGGCTATTTCTAAAAATTATGGTGTCTAGCAAGTACGTCTTAATTAGTAAGTAATCCATATTTTTTAGTTTGATTTCAGTTCTCAAAAGGCTATGAAAAAGAAAAGCATTATACGTTTCATTCAGAAAATTCAAAGGAAACAATTTGCTAAATTAGTAGGCCCAGGCATGTGCACAGGAATTTACTTTGAGGAAGAGGGGGAGGACAAAAATATCAAGTTTTAGTGGATGTGGCTCTGGACCAGAAGGCTACCCCGTGCATACTTGTCTGGTCGGGCTTCTTCTATTTGTAAGACAAGCGAAGCCAAAACTTCCAATATATAGCTCTGTGTTTTAAGTAAAAATGAACAACTTTTGACAAAAGAAACTTTTAGCAGCTACAGCGGAAAGATACAGCGTGTTTTGGCTATTTTCTTTATGTTTTAAGTTTCAATATTGCTGTCTACTTCAGTCAAGAAAGCTTAATTTATTTACTTAATTTTTGTATTCCTTTAGTTCACTAGAAATACTCAGGAATGTGTCAACCAAAATAAATAGGGGACAATATTACCTAAACATAAACTAAGCCTTCTTTAAGCATTTCAAATTAACTTAACAAGTTTTTCTTTGTCATAAATTAGGCATTTTTACTGAAAACATAAGACTTTGTGTTGTGTACCTTAGCATGTCTCTTTTCAAATATTGAATTTGCATGTGAAAAAGGAAAAGCCAGTAAAATACAAATTTTTTTTGTAGAATTTTTGCTTTTTAATTGTTGGAAATCCAAATGTTCTGTTTAGAACGTAGTGGCATCAATTTAGGAAAGCGTGAGTGTGAGAAGGGGTTTTTGCCCCCTCGATCTTTTGTTTTCCCTCCTAGATTTTCAAAAATGCCTTTTTCTGAGTTATTTTCATTGAAAAATGCCTGTTTTTGTTATATTCATTGAAAAAGTGAGAAATTTGCCCCCCTTAGATATTGAAAAAACATATTCCCCCCTAAATTTTCATGAACTGATGCCATTGTTAGATTGGATAATTTGTGATTATTTTGCATTAAATAAACATTTTTTCCTTAATTAAGTAAACTAGTCGGAGTTTTCCTATGAACAGGTGATATTTTATGGTGAAACATTACTTTTACCAGTTATTTTCTAAACTGTTAGAAAAGTCACACAGAATTTTTTTCAGTTTTTGCTATGATCAACTTTTAATTGAGCACTCTCCCATACTAGTAATTTGTTAAAAGTTTCAGTACGTGTCTGTTAAACGGAACGCACTCATGAATTATGCTCTGTACAATCTAACAGAAACCGGTTTCCCTTCCTGGATCGGTTATGATTTGCTTATTTTAAATACGAAAACTATAATGTGTGTCTACTTCTATCAAATATTTAATATATAGAGGTGGTTAGGGGTTAGGTATTTAATAGAATGCGTTCTGCGCGGTCTTCTTTTCACAATTCTTTGTCGTAGTTTCCATAACTGTGTTTCTTTAGTACTATATTATCATCATGTTTATAATCGTTATATAATCGCTTATAATTGAACGTTGTATTTTCATATTCTATTAATTTCTGAAATAATTAGTTTTGGCCAGAGTCGCACCGCCACTTGCAACAATCATATTTCGCTCGGCAAATGTTCTTAAAGCTCAAGATTAATTTCGAATGATTTCTTTTTACTTTTGTTTTTTAGCCAAACAAATATCCAAATTTGCAAGAAAAATGAACAAAGAAATGAGCTATGTATGGAAGTAACAGGGATGTAGCAAATGACGTAATGTGTGACGTTTTCATCCCAAAATTGAAGAAACAAACCGGTAGTTATGTACTATCTGTAACACACGTGAAAAGTGAAGTTTGGTTAATGCTCATGAAATAAAACAAAAACAGGATGAAAATATAATAGTTTAGCAACAAATTTCGGCTATATATTTGCACATTAGGGGGGGGGGGGGGGGGTAAAGCATAGCATTGCTTATATTAAATACGTAACCTAACCTAACCCAACCTAGGTACCTTTTTTCCCCATAAACTCCAAAAAGAATAGTTTAAATATTGTAAACGCAATGACAAACCATGGTTTCCAATCCAATTGTCTATCGAAAGAAACCCGTTTGAGTAGTTTCTTAAGCTTCTTTCCTATATAATATGGCGCGTGTGTTACAGATTGTACATAAGTACCAACAAACCTTGCTGTGACTTCCACGAATTAATATAATTGTCTTTTAAACAATCACCTTAGTTTGATTAATTTGGTATGCTGCAAATTTTTGCTCATATATTCTTTCTTTAAAAAATTTTCCTTTCAAATGTATGGATAATTGGCAAATCATGGATTTGACAATTCAAAATATAGTTTCAGCAAACTAAAATAATTGCTGCAAAATTGATCAATGTCCGCTTTTAAAACTTTCGTTATAGGTTATAGATTTGGATGAAGTAGAATCAACAGGAAATTTTTTTGAAAAAAAGTTTCCTTCTGAAAAGGCATAATTAAATTAAAACACAAATATAATTATTCTAAGATTTTTTTTCCTTTCCACTAATTTGGATTTGTATTTTTATTTTCTTCTTTTGTGATTTCGCTTTTTTTAAAAAAAAAAAAAAAAAAAAAAAACCAACAACATCTTGTCACAAATACATATAATTTTTAAGTTAAGCAAAAATGACACTCAAGCCTTTTAGAGGGTTTGGGGAAGGGGTAGCCCCGCTCTTGTTTTTGGGTGTTATTACTTTAAACTTATTAGCAAAGTGATTTAATTTTGTTGTTGAATTGTTGTTGATGTCATAACAAATAAAAATCAGACTGCCGGAAATGAGAATCGTTTTCATTAAAGTACAAAATGATGACTCTTACCTTTGGAGGGTTTAAGAGAGTGGTAGCCCTGCTCTTATTCGTGATAATTGTGTTTGTTTTAAGCTCTACATGATTTATTTTAATACCCGTGTCTTTTTTGTGTTTGTTATTTTTCTTAATTTGAAAAAGACGAGAGACGCGATCGGAAGGGCTCTCCCTGTTAGACCAACCTTTAAAAGACCGACAAATTTAAGTTTTAAATAGAAACCTCCATGAATGGACATACAAGAGATTAAGGCGATACAAACTGGTATTTTCATTTTCACTTGTTTTGAATTGTGCTTGTTCAGATGAACAACTGACCGTTTTATTGTGTTCTTTCTGTGTCTTTTAAGGACTTTTCTACCATTTAAAAAATGAAATATGAAACGAAACTTAAAAAATGATCTTATGTCCAAAGGAACTCAAAAGTAAAAAAAGGAAATTAATTTCAAATGAAAGTAAAAAATGACATTATGAATTAAAACCAACAGAAGCTATGTTGTTCTTGAGTGAGGATACCCTACTGGTCTTTGCGCTAAATTTTTAAACTGCTTTACTGAAATCGTTGTTGAGTACAACAGGTACATTTATCGTGTAATCACAAGTCTTTTATTTACCGATTGCCTTTAACAACATTTGAACAGAGAATTTGCGCCACTGAGCATTAGTTAAGTCCAACCATTCTAGAGGCATTGTGCAAATGCTTGTTATACCTTCTTTTTGGCCTTGTGTTAGAGGATACATTCTTGAAGTATTGGGGAAATGATTCACAGTTTAGCGTAGAGAACAGGGGCTTAGGGGGCAGTCCTCCTCATACACAGCATAATATCTGTTCGTTTCAAGTGGTAATGTTACTTAATGTCGGTTCTTACTTTCATTTGAAAATACTTATTTTTATATTTATTTCCTGTTCATTTTTTCACACTACACTGGGTTATCCAGGGGCTACCGCCCCCACAAGTGTCACTCTTTATATTATAGTTTAACACTGCAGAGTAGTGCTTCGAGAAAAAGCGCTCATTTGGTTTATTTTTTTTTCAAAATAAAATTGAATTCTCCTGAATAAACTGTGTCTCCTGAATAAGCGGGAAGCTTACACCCCTCCATACCCTACCCTTTCTGGACACATCGTCGTATATCCATCCAAACATATGTTCTTCTAAGTGAAAGAAGATCAGAGGTTAAATCCATATTTGTCTTAATATTCATCCAGTTCATCTAAAGCGACTCTTAAGGAAGGTTAAAAAATATGGACATAAAGCCCCTTTTTGAGGCCTTAGATAACCTTCCAATAAAGGAATCCGCTGGCCTCTATCCTAATAGTAGACGTGCAACTATGCTATGCTTTATAACTGATAATTTTATTGGATTAGCTGTCTATAATAACAGTTTATTTTTTATGGACTGAATGTATGTTTAAGGTAAAATGTTGTACGGCTCGCCATAGTGGCATTTAAGGCCGGGAGGCCACACAAATACCCTTACAATAGTTCTCATAATTTTTAATCGATAGTTTCGGACAAAAATCTTTGTTTTTCGGGACAAAACGCCCGAAATAGGCACTTTGCAGTGGCGTTTTCTCCATTGTTACTTAAAAAAGGCACTAGATCTTTAAATTTTCGTTCAAATGATCCCTCTTCAGGATCCTTTCACTAATATACAGCTATTGGTTCCGTACGGTCACCCTTGGTGAAACAGCAAAGGGCAAACACGATTGCGTGACCATCATTCTATAGAAAAATACTCAATTTTATATTTTGAAGATAGTACCTTTGGAGTTTTCATACATTTTGAGTTTCATTATAAAATTTTAGGCAAGATCGTAACACATTTTAGAGATTATGTAACCCTTTTTTTTTCAAATTATGCAAATTTTCATGCACAAATATTTTGGATGAAGAAACTTAGAATAAATGAATTTTGCACATTTAGTATTAGTTTCTGCTGACAAAGGTTGCTCTTTATTTCACAGTTTGTCTAAAAAAATTGCTGTCCTTGCACTCTCCCCCACTTAATCGACGTTTTTAGACTCAAGTTTCAGGCTTGTATAACGATACTTTGACAATTTTTGGGCCCTGATTTTTACGGCTTTACGGTTAAGAGAAGCTCTTCGAACAAATCTTTTTTTTTTTTTTTTTTTTTTTTACTGGAGATGCACCTTCAACCCTTCTCAAAGGAAACATCCGAGAGATTCTATTGGTCACCTTCATACGAAAACTTCTGGTCGGGAAATTGATTAATTAACTTTTTCTTGTAATCAAACAGATTTTAGAATAATTTTATCGAATGACAAACAAAGATATGATAATCAAATAGGATATAATGCCGATATTAGTCGTTCATCATTATTACTGGCTGTGTCATTGAAAAAAAAACTCTTTCCATCATCGAAAAATTCTGGCGACGTACATTAGAAGACACAAGAAGTCTTAAGAAGACCAATTTTGAGGTTGAAAGAATAATGTAGTTAATTTCTGGTAAAATATTGAAGAAGATATTAGAATCACCAGCCTTTTTTTGATTACGTTAAATACGGTGAGGTGGCTTTAGGTGCAGGTATGTTCCGTGTAAGAACTCTCATGTTAGGCTATATTGCTTAAAGCACTTTGAACTGCACGGCTTTGGTTAAGTTATTATTGATTTGTACTGATAAAATGAGAAGTAAAGGGCTGGGCACACGTAGCTGATTTCGGGAACTGATTTCCAAATCATTACCGATTTTTAAAAGAAATCGGTATCGATTTGAGCTTGAAATGTTTTCTTGTTTTTGGCGCCGATTTACAAAATTAGCGCTGATTTTCATCATGATCATCACACAAAAAATATGAATAAAAATAAATAGTCAGCCAGAGGTATCTGTGGTGAAAAACCCCACTACTGAGCTGAGAACTAAACTGAGAACAATCAAACAACTATTAACAGACTCCAGTTGACTATTTGTGTCCATGATTTTTTGTTTTGAAAATTTTGCGCAATAAATTTTTCTTTCAACAAATTTTTCTTACCGCTATCGTTTGTCCACTGATGCTGAAATCGGTTCCCGAAATCAGCTACGTGTGCCTAGCCCTTAAATTCAAGTTTTTCCTGAATGAAGTATTTTGCCCTCTATTATTGAGTCAAGTTTCACTTTAGATGGCAGCCCATAAATAGTTTAAGAAAAGAGGAATAACCAAGCTAGTATCTTAATCTTTTAATTGCTGCTTTGGTAAATTGGTCATGTTATTATTAACGTTGTTATCCTTAATCTGAAATAATCACTGTTCAGCTTTTTGATTCATTTATGGCGTGTGAGGATCAAGCATAAAATATGTTAAAACTTTGATAAGTACACAAGGCATTTTGCCAAGGGAATTGAAAAATTATTTGATGCTCCACCAAAATTGTATGGGAAACTAGCCTAGTAGGTTTAGAGATAGACGGGCCAAAGTGTATAAAATCCTTGGTGAATTTCTAAGTGGCACTATAATTTAGCTAAGATGAAAGTGCAAATGTCATTTGATGCCTTTTTTTATGCTGTTTTGTAATTCAATAATTGCTCCTGGGGCTAATTGCATCTTGGGCCCTTAAAGGGGCCCCAAAGGTATTTTATATGGGTAAAGTTCTACCAAATCATATTATTGAGTTATGAATAAAGTGAATACACCATTCAATGCCTTTTTTTATGCTGATTACAAATATAATAATCATTTCTATTGGAAATGAATTTCAGCCCCCCTATATATGCCAATTCAGGGTTAGGTTAGGTTGTAGAAATATATACCCTGAATCGGCATATATTGGGGGGGGCTGAAATTCATTTCTGATAGAAATGATTAGGCTACTATATTTGTAATCAGCATAAAAAAGGCATCAAGTGGTATATTCACTTTGTGCATAAGTCAATAATATGATTTGGTAGAACTTTACCTTTATATGAATTATGAAAGAACACAAAAAAAGCATCAAATTATGTTTTTGCTTTCATCCTATCTAAATTAGGCTATATGGCCCACTGCAAAGTTACTGCAAAATTTACCCATCCCCACTCCCCTAATATGCACATATATACCCCAAATTGGGATATACCCTGAATTGTTAACAACAAACTTTTGAATCACAAAATTTTTTCCTTTGAAAAGACAGCACTGAGAGAAATTTGTTCTGTCCTGGGAGGTTAGCATTATTACACTGACAGGTTAAATAATTCTGATTTGTTATGCACCAATAAAACAGTTATTTTGTCAATACAACATTAGAGACAGGGATATGCATGCTAGCCTTTAAATTATAGTAGCCTAGATATATTACAACAGCTTTAGTCTAGCCTATTGACAGAAACATCTCAGTTTATCAATTTAGTCATAGGCTACAGATATAGAAGAGAGTCAAATGCATTGCTGACATCATAAATCCAGAGAGCTAAAGATTTACTTGAGTCAACAGCATCTATCAATCCACTAAACAAACTTTTCAAACTTATGAATACACTAAACAAACTTTGTGGTAGTGACCAATGTTAGGTTGAAACCCAAACTGAAATCTGGTGCATAACAATTATCTCTTAAATTACCAATTATTATCAGCTCAAATAGTTTTGAAACTATGCTAGACACAGTAATAGGTTGGTAACATTCAGAATCAGGCTTTCCTTTTTTAAGTGTTTTCTGGGTTGCAGCAGTAGCTAGCAACCTCATTTCAGAAATACAAGCACCACTTTTTCATCAATTGGGCTCTAGGTCTGGCTTGAATGACTTTTTTTTTTTTTTACAAAATTTCCATAACTTGTTTGGATCTTTTGCAATCATTTCAGCTCAAGCCACCTGAAGGTTAACCTGATGGACCTTCAAAGCCTTTTCAAAGTACTACCTTAAATTACCTTAAATCGCACTTGCTAGCGATATGGACGAGTCCAGTGTACGCCAGTTAATGATGATAGGGCCGCGGGACATCGCGGCCCTGTTTTGTGCAGAGAGGTATGTATTGCTAACAACCCTATTTTTCAGTCTACCACACTTATTCTAGATATGCAGCTATAGCTTGAACAACTGACAATATGCTTTAAGTTCAGCATTTTGCTACCAACCACAAACTTGAGAGGCAGCTCTAAATTTAATACTAGGCAACAAAACTCTTTCAGCATGCCTTAGTATGTGTATTATTGATTCACAATAAAATATAAGATTTGTACATGCCTCAGAATCAGATTCAGCAGCTCCACAGTTTGTCTGGAGCAAATGATATGGAACAGCTTTTTTCTATCAAGTATAAAATTGCACTCTTATTGGTCAAGGGTCTTATCTATATTCTCCTAAGATTCTCTGATCTTCAATTTTGACTCTCTTCTTCAGGTGATATTTGACAACAGATCTCTTGATTGTAACACCAGATGTAACAGTACATGGTCACTAATTATTGCCTGACCCAACTTAAACTGCAGAGTCAGTTGGCTCTGAAAACAAAGCACAGTCTGAGTCTGAAGTTGATGTTTTTCTGGAATGTGAAAAACATGAATTGTCTTTGGCAAGGACAGTTTATCCATCTGGTATGATGGCAAGAAAAATATTGTCTCTCTTAAAAGAAACCTTGTGAAAATCATAATTAAATTTTCTAATCAAAAGATGTTTCTCATTCATTTTTGATACTTTTCTGGTAAGCTTGGTGACTTTCCTCTACCTCATACAAAATTTTCATTCCAAGTCATGGTCTTTGTAATATGTAAGTGAGTACAAATTTATAGCAACCAATTGACCAATCAAAACAGCACAATAATCATCAAATGTTTCCAATAGGTCTGATTTACCCCTAGCCAATATGGCAAGACTGCCAATGGATCTCTCTATTTTTCACTGGTTTTGCTGGTGATACATGTTCTTTAATATTTTCTATAAAAGCTAAGACACCTAAATTATCCCCTATAAAAAAATGTTCTTGTAGGCAACCAGTATGATTGTTGCCACATAGTACTCCCAGGCTTGGTAGTTTATCTAGGATTCCTCTGTTGATATTCAATGACACTATGGAAAATTGTTCTCTCATATCTGGTTACTCATTTGCTTTTGCTGATCAAGTGCAAGGGACAATTTTTATTTTCCAGACAGATAGCAGGTATTGCCTTCAGTCTTCCACTTCAGTTTCAGTTTATAGGGTTGTGTTTTGGCACTTGAATGATCAGTAGCTGTGCATTGAGAAAATATCTTGGTTTTCACTCAGAGAGGGGCTAGGTGAATAATTTTTGGCAGCAGCAGTACTGGCAAGGTAAAACTGGAATTTTTCCATGAGTACATGCTCAAAACAATTTTAGGTGTGTCTTTCATAGGTTTTTGTAGGGCCTCTTGTGACTGGAAGTGCAACTTGTACAAATGAGACTTTCCAAGCTGATCAGCTCTTTTGCTGTGTGGGATCAGAGTAAAACTGCTTGATGCATCATAGTCTATGAGAATGAAACATATCACCCCATCAATTTGCTTTGATTTAACTTAGGTTTTGAGTCAGCTGTTGCTGGTTTTCATAGCATTTGGTTTTTGTTTCATACCATATATGAGAAAAATGGAAATTTTGCTTAGGTTTTTGAAGAGGTAGTAAAGTTCTATAAATATTCAAAGTTATTTGATTTCTGACAAGTTCAGCTTCAATACTAAGACATTTTACTTAGAAAAATATAGGGAATCCGCAAAATCAAAACTTCAAAACAGAAAGTCTCAGAAGGAATTTTAGTTTTGGAAAATCAATGTCAACTCCAATTATTAGAAGATTACTATATGCCCATCTGGATTAGAAAATATTCTATCTTGTCTAGAAAAGAATTGCTAGGCAAGGCTGTATCCAGGAGGAGGTTACCAGGTTTAACCCCCCATCCCCCTAAAGGGGGGAGGGGGATTATTTGTCCAATTAGTAAAAATATAACAAAAATGCATATAAACCAGTTCTTGATGTGTTTTAAAAAGTTTTTTTTTGTAAAACTACTGGAAAAACTTCATTGGAACTTTTCTGCCCTGTTTCACAATTCCTGTACTCAGGAAAAAATTTTGAGTTTGCCTCTCTTACCACTCTGGAGTTTTTGACTTGTGATACTTCAATATTTGTACAGTTCTAAAAATTATTGCTTTACAAAAATTGAGCTTGCTTGAATTTTTAGAGAAATACAATTGTACATATATTAAAATTTACTGTTATCATCAGTGAAAGACTATTGAAAGGCTTGTAAATTAGTCTTTTATTTTCTCCAGGCTACAGATTCTATAGATGTTTCAAAATATCACAAATCAGTTTATTTGAGGTAATTTGTTGATATATTTTGAGTAATATGCAAAGCAATAATCTTAGCTTGTTTTTAGTTGCAACCTTGCTCCTTACTTCTGTAGGCATAACTTTCCTTTTTAAAATTAATCCTCTGAAGAAATTGTTTGATCTCTGTGTGTTTGGTCTGGACTATATCTTACTAACTATAGAGAACCCATGGGAGGCAATGGAAGCAAGCTTCAAATGTAATGGGAGATGAACAAGAAGTGTTCTCCAGTATTGTATGATGTTGGTTCTTCAAACACTACAAAGATTTAATACTGTTGTTAGAAGTGATACTATATATCTGCACACAGGAAGGGATATTGTTTTTGGCACTGACCCAAAACTTCAACATTGTCATTGTAAGTACCCTGTCTTGACATTTAGATCTGGAATGACAAAACAAATCAAATGTTCTTCCTCCTCCATTGGCCTTGTCTGTGTCCTACCATATCTACCTGTCATGGTCCTAAAAATGTATATTCGTCTTGGTTCAAATCTAGATTTTCTTGCTGCAGGCCAATTTTCTAATATCTCTAATAAGAGAAGAACAAATGGTGCACTCCAATTTTTATAGCAATGAGAGAGAATCAGCATAAACTATTACAGTTTATGAGGCAAAAGCAGACCCTTTCCCCCGGCTCAGTTCCTGACGCAAAAAACGAAATGACGGCTCAATAGAAATTGCAAAAGGAAGCAGCCAGTATAGAAACAAGCCCATAAGAAATTACTTCTGTTTTTGGACCTCTGCTCTTCCATTTTAAGTTATTTAAGTAGGAAGGTATTTTGTGATGAGACCTGGGAGTCACTGCACATCTTAAGGACTTTTAAATGCTGGTCAACTTCTGTTGGAATAACTTCAAATAGTTGTTTCTGATACTAACTGTAAGAGTGAGTCCACTTCAGTTGACACACAATAATCTCTGGCTCAAGGAAAACTGATAGCCATCGTTTTCGGCCAAAGGCAAGAATAGTTGGTGGCTTCCCAAGTTCTGTCTAAGTTCCACACTTAACAAAAACTACAGAGGTAAGGTCCTTTCCACTTTCTCGGAATAAACCGAAATTAATAGCACAAAAAACAAAAGAGGGCAAAACTAATT
This sequence comes from Artemia sp. Qi Xiang Cuo, assembly GCF_049724085.1. NCBI lineage: Eukaryota > Metazoa > Arthropoda > Branchiopoda > Anostraca > Artemiidae > Artemia > Artemia sp. Qi Xiang Cuo. The sequence continues at coordinate 25,400,770 of NC_142808.1, read as the reverse complement.
TGTTGCTCTGGAACACAGTAAGTATAATTTGCATGCTTACTTAAATTGAATAATTTCTTTTTTATATTTCAGGTTTACTGTTGTTGTTTTGATTCTTTGGTTTAGCTGAATATCATTCAGCAAATATTTGTTAATACACCCAGTCATGAAATCCTGGGCAATTGCCCCTGTCGGCCAATGTTTATGTTTCAAAGTAAAAGGTCAAGCCTTTTAAAAAGACTTTGGAAGGCCTCAGTAAAAAAGCTTTCAGAAGAAGACAACGAAGAAATGGTTGCTATTGAACGCGCTTATAAAAGAGCATTGCACTCAATTTTAAAGAGAATCTCTGAAGATCAACTAGAATCACTGCTTAGATCTATTGAAAGTAAAGGTGAGATCTTATCTGAATGTGTTCATATACCAGATAAAAATCCTTCGCGATCCCCTTCTCCTGAAGGTTGCTGTGGGTGTGAAAATTGGCTTCAATGTGAAAAATCGTTAAATGATTCTTCTGCTAGTTATTCCACTGTTGAAAACTTGAAGCTAGAACCTCATGCAGTGATGTGTGCCATGTTCCGGTGGCCAAGCCTGTCAACACCTTCGTGTCTAAGGAGATTGCCTTCAAGTTGCTGCCATCAGGAAGATGGAAGTATATGTTGCAATCCATATCACTGGAGCAAAGAATACTCGTTTGGTAAGATTTATTTTGCTTTTCTCTTGTTTTTAATATTGCAGAGCCTGATTTAATTTACAAGCAGACTTGTCTAACAAGTATGCTTGTAAATTATTGTCTAGACCAAGCAATACTCCTGGACATCACAGAGTCTTTGGGTAATTCACTAAGTGAACCATTTCACTATGCAACATGTACTACGGTATTGAATTATGATTACACATTTTTTCTGTTTTACCCTCCAATCTGTTTTATGTTACTGGAATACTTAATTGGGTATACATTTCCTATGATAGAAAGAAACTAACAATAACAAGTCTCGAACTTGCAAGAATATGTACTGAGGTCCGCTTCTAAGTGGGAGGGAGGTCATATCTGGTTTCCTTGGGGAAGGGAGTTCGCACCAAAAATGTGCATTTTTAGATGAAAGTGTAATGATATTTTTTTTTAACGAGATGTGCTAAACTGATACCAGGATATGAGTCCACTTTGTAAGCCAAAACTGCTCTTTTGTTTTAGAGAAAAGGATCCTAACTCCTTCCCCTCGTCTCTGATCAGTAATCCAAGAAGTGTACTGTTCTCAATATCCTACCTACTTGCATTATTTCGCATGTTTATGTGGACTTGAGTTGAAAATATACAATTATGCATACTTGGAAACATGAAAAAAGGGCCCCAAGGATTGTTCTGAAGGACCCCCCCCCCCCTTCAAAGAAAAGGGCTGAGAAATCACGAGGAGAAGACAATCTAATTAATTAGCTTCAATGAGCCATCGGATACCAGTGGCCTTAGGTGCTTATCCTACAATTCCTATGAGAAGACCCTACCCTGGTCAGTTGTGAACCATTGTTAGACGAAGGTTTTATTCAGTTATAGGCCTTTTTTTTTTAATGTTAGCGTTTCTGTAATCATCTCTATAGATGTTTGTTTATGATATTTGCTACTTATTTTTAGATCCCTTCGTGTTTTCCCACTGATTGTGAATTAACCCCCTCCCCTCCATCACACCTACCTTCATAAAAACTCGTATGCACAGAGTGTAAAATGTTGTATCTCCCCCCCCCAAAAAAAAAAAAAATCTCGCTTTTTGGTAAACAGCATTCTTTTTTAAACAGTTCGTGGTAACGAACTGTAAGTAAGGAGTGACGCGGCTCAATAGTAACCAAGGCTCTAAAATACAGAATTTTGAAACCAATAGATATATCGAAAGAATTGGCTTATTATGCTAATTCCAAATATATAAGTTTCATCAAGTTTAATGTTACCCATCAAAGGCTAAGAGCCTGATTTTCGAAAATTGAGAGAAACACCCTCTAAAAGTCAAAGGATCTAAATCAAATCATACCATCAGATTCAGCGTATCAGCAAACCCTAACTACATAGGTTTCAAGCTCCTATCTGCAAAAATGTGGAATTTTGTAATTTTTTTTTGCCAGAAGAAAGATCACGGATGCGTGGTTATTTAATTTTTTTTTCCAGGGGTGATCGTGTCGACCCAGTGGTCCTAAAAAATTGGGAAAGGGTTCATTTTAACGGACGTTAAAAGTTCTAGTTTCCTTTTTAAGTGACCAAAAAGACTGGAGAGCAACTAGACCCCCTCCCACGCGTCTTTTTTCCCAAAATCGTCCAATCCAAATTTTGAGATAGCCATTCTGTCCAACGTAGTTCAAAGGCTCAATAACTATGCCTTTTGAAATAAAATTAAATAAAAAAAAGTTTTTTAAACTGAAAGTAAGGAGCGACATTAAAACTTAAAACGAACAGATGTTATTCCGTATATGAATGGGGCTGTCCCCTCCTCAACGCCTCACTCTTTATGCTAAAGTTTGACTCTGTCTCACAACTTTATTTTTTTAAACAATAAAAAAAACTGTAGCGTAAAGAGCGAGGCCTTGAGGAGGGGAGAGCCCCTGTCATATACGGACTAAATTCTGTTCATTTTGAGTTTTAATGTCGCTCCTTACTTTCAGTTTAAAAACTTGTTTTTTAATTTAATTTGTGATAGATTTTTAGTTAATGCAGCTTTTATTTTGGCTCACCGTCATTGAATAAGTAAACAAAATTTGCATAAAAATTTTACTTTTCTTTTGCTAAATGGCTGTCTCTAAATTTGGTTCTGACGTAATTTATAAATTAACCTACGTAACGAACTTCTATATTCGTATATTTTTCTTCTGGCAAAAAATACGAAGTTGCAGATTTTTGCAGATATGAGCTTGAAACCTTTGTAATAGGGTTTTCTGATACGCTGAATCTGATGGTGTGATTTTCATTAAGATTCTTTCACTTGTAGGGGATGTTTCCCCCCTCTTTAAAAAATAAGGTAAATTTTCTCAGGCTCGTAGCCTTTGATGAGTAATACTAAAATTGATAAAATTTATATATTTAGAATCAGCATTATAAGTCCATTCTTTTGATACATTTATTGACATCAAAATTCCGTTTTCAAAGTTTCGATTACTATAGAGCCGTATCGCTTGTTTTTTTTATTGTTTTTTTTATTACGTATATGTTATTACGTATATGAGGGGGTTCTCCCCTTAGTCAATACAAAGCTCTTTACGTTAAAAGTTAAAAAAAAATTTGATTAATAAACTCTTGAATCACAAAGGCCGTTTAATTAGAATAGATAGCTCTTTTGAAAGCACTAAAAAGAAACTGTAGCGTAAAGAGCGAGGTATTGACTTGGGGGAGAACCCCCTCATATACGTAATAATTTCTGTTCATTTTAAGTTCTAATGTTGCTTCTTACTTTCAGTTGAAAAAACTTGTTTTTTTTTAAATTTAATTTCTGATCGTTTTTTAAATAATGCTTGGAAATCCGTTGCCCCCTTCATAGAAATGTCCCTTACCCCAAAAGAACATCCTCCACGGAAAGATTCTCCTGAGTAACCCCCTCCTCCAGCCCCCCCACCAGAAAAAAATCCTTCCTGAAAATGTCTGTATGCTTCCCACTAACCAATACAATATGTAAGCAATGGGCAAAGTTCATAACTTGCAGCCCTTCCCCTTGGAGCTGTGGGGGATTAAGTCATCCTAAAAGACATATTTTTTAGATTTTCGACTATGCTGAACAAAATGGCTATGTCAAAATTTCAATAGGGTGAATTTGAGAAAAAATGAGGGGAAAAAATAGGAGGGGGCCTAGTTGCCCTCCATTTTTTTTGGTCACTTAAAAAGGGCACTAGGACTTTTAATTTCCGTTCCAATGAGCCGTCCTAAAATATTCTTGGACCACTGGGTAAATACGATCACCCCTGGAAAAAAAAATAAAATAAAAATAAAATAAACACGCATCCGTGATCTTTCTTCTGACAATTATTTGAAAAAAAATACGTTTTCTAAAGAGTTAAAGAGGCTGAGTCACAAGTTCGAACCTTAAAACGTACAGGAATTAGGAGGTGCAGTTGGGGGGCTGCCGCCCCCCAAACCCCTGCTTCCGTATATGAAGGGGGATGTGCCCTCCTCAACGCCTCGCTCTTTACACTAAAGTTTTTATTGTTTAAAAAAAAGAGTTGTAAGAAAGTCAAACTTTAGCGTAAAGAGCGAGGCGTTGAGGAGGGCACAGCCCCTTTCATATACGGAAGCAGGGGTTTGGGGGGTGGCAGCCCCCTAACAGCACCTCCAAACCCATGTACGGTTTAACGATTGAAATTGTGACTCAGCCTCTTTAACTCTTTAGAAAACGTAGCTTTTTTCAAATAATTTCTGCACGTTTTTGTACAGTTTATTACTTTTTATTGCTTGACTAACTGTTAGCTGATCTTTTCAGGAGTTAAAGATGGGGGGCTGCCGCCTCCCAAACCCCCCACTTTTGAAGATCCTTGTGTTAAGGCTTTTAATTCCTGAATACTCAAATCAAATGCACAGTAAGATTTTCTTTTTCAACTTTTTTTTCGAGCATGCGGGTATACGGCATGTTATCAAAGCAGTGGAGACTTACCTGTAACCTGAAGGCCGACTGTGATATTCTTCTGGAGACGCCTGTTGAGCCGAAGGATTTAATAGATTGGATTAAAAGGATTTAATAGATTGGATAAAAAAGAAACTGAGTTTCTTTTTTAAACTTTAAATTCATTATATAAAAAATTTTCTCTGACAGGGAATCGAACCCGGATCTTCCGCCTAGCAGCCAGAAACAGCGACCATTGTACCACAGAGACATTTGTTATATTATTTTAGTCTATTGTATCTATTTTTGACGCAAGCAAATCCTCACAAAACTTGATATTTGGTTTTTGGAAAATAGGGAAGGAAGGATCGGATTGAGGATAAGCTCACAGGCCCCAGGAAAGCTTATCCTCTAAATTTCAGCTCGATCGGACAACGTTAAAGGGGGGCTGTGGTGGGAAAAATTAACATGGGCTCTCATAGGAAAACGAGGTTTTTCGTAAATGTAAATTCGGGGGATACTTTTTTCGGTCTGAAAATATCAGAAGGCCCTAACAGGTCAAATTCCGCTTCGAATGAGTCCTCATTCACCCAGATCTGTTGCCAACTGTGGCCTGTAGGCGTGGCTGATAAAAAAAAAGAAGAGAAATGAACCTTAAGTGGCTATATTTGTTTTTTGGAAAACAGGGAAGGAGTGATTGGATTGAACAGAAATTTCGAGGATAAGCTCCCGGGCCCTAGGAAAGCTTAACCTCTAAATTTTAGCCCAATCGGACAACGTTAAAGGGGGGCTGTGGTCGGAGGGTCGAAACTTCCGGCCCACTTTTACCCATGAAGATAAAGTCGGAGGGGGGTGAAATTTTGCACGTTTCTTAGTTGGAGCTTGGGCTACAAAATGCGATCACTGCTGTCTCTCTGTGACCGCTAGGACCGGAAATCGCTTAACATTGTGGTGGGTCGCCTCTTTAAAGGAGGCACAAGTGTGCCTCCTTGAAAAATGAAAAATTCCACATTTTTGTAGATAGGAGCTTGAAACCTCTACTGTAGGGTTCTCTGATACGCTGAATATGATGGTGTGACTTTCTTAAGTTTCTATAACTTTTAGGGGGTCTTCTCCCCTTTTTTCGAAAATCAGCCAAATTGATGAGTAAGACTAAACTGGATGAAACATATATTTGAAATAAGAATTAAAATCTGATTATTTTGATGTGTCGGTTGGTATCAAAATTCCGTTTTTTAGACTTGCGGTTACCATTGAGCCGGGCTGCCTACTTACAGTCCGTTACCGCGAACTTTTTGATGTGCCCCCACAGCCCCCGGGGAAAGGTCTTTAAGTTATAAAATTTGCTCATTGTTTATGTATAGCATTTGTTATTGGGAAATATGCTTACATTTTTCGGGTGGGGGTGAATATTCTGCTGGGGGAATTTTCCACGGGGAGAATTTTCTATGGTTAGGGAAGTTTCCAGGGGGTGAACTTTTCAGTGGAAATTTTACACTTGGGGAATTTGCCAGAATTCCTGTAGGCCTACGAAATTTTTTATATATGTCTTGCTTTCTCTTTGCCGACTCAATTTTACGCGTGGAGATGTTAAGGGTAATTGTAATTTTCACCGGGAATGAATTGTTTAGAGAATGTTTCCATGGAAAGGGGGTATTTTTCTTTGGAGGTTAAGCCAGATTTCCTGACATTATTTAAAAAAGATCACCAAATAAATGAAAGAAACAAGTTTTTCAACTGAAAGTAAGGAGTAACATTAAAACTTAAAACGAACAGAAATTATTGCGGATGAGGGGGCACTTGTATGATAACCTGACCACAGCAAGTACCCATGTTAAAAAAAACAAACAAAAAACTATTCATACCTAATGATATGCAGAATAATCGCAGTTAACACATTTTGAATGTAGCCCCGCTATACTATACCCCCAACCCCTCTGATGTGCAAATATATAGCACAAATTATATATTTTCTATCTATTCTCATAATGCATCTCAGTTGTTTCAACCCGTGTACCTGTAAATTGAATCAACTGTGACGAAACAAAAACTGGAAAAACAAGTTACGGCTAGCATAATGCATTGAAAAATATATTATTTGAGCTATATATTTGCACATTCGGGGGGTGGGGTGGGGGTAAAGTATAGCGGGGCTGCGTGCAAAATGTGTTAACTATGATTATTCTGCATATTATTAAGTAAAAATGGTTTTCTTAAAATGGGTACCTGCTGTGGTTGGGATATCATACATTGCCCCCTCTGCAACACCTCGCTCTTTACGCTAAAGTTTGAATTTTGTCCCAATTCTTTAAGAAAGACTCCTGAAACACATGAGTTGTTTTATTAGAACAATGAGAAATATTTTTATAAGTACTGAAAAACTTCTGCATGAAGAAGGTGGTGTTGAGGAGGGGGAACCTCCCTCATATACATCATAATTTTTGTTCGTTTTAAGTTTTAATGTTGCTCCTTACTTTCAGTTGAAAAAACTTGTTTTTTTTTATTTGATTCAAACCTTAACCAATAGTGAAAACAATTGCAGATAGAGGATAATCTGTGCCCCCTAGATTGGAAAAATACTTTTTTTTGTTATTTTCAATGTAAAGTTGAAAACATGACGCAATTCCTCCTTATATATTGAAAGATTTACCCCCCCTCCCATGAATTTGGTGAATTGACACCATTGAATAGGATCATTCTTTGTAGGGTCACTCCCTCAGCCTCCCTCAGAAAAACATGTTTTTCAACCAGGTACATACATAGAAATTTTTCTATGGGAAAGGGCCGATATTTAAGGGGGAAGGGGGCTTAGCAAAGCAATAAAAAGTGGCTGTCTTCGTAAACCTTCCCGATTAGGGGGAAATGTGGACAGTGTAAAACATATTTTTTAATTCGGAAATTACTACAAGCCTACTGTTTTCTTTTCTACTGTTAATCGATTTTTATCAGTTAAAAATTAAGCCACTAGTTATTCAAACTTTTTTGTATTGTCATACTTATCTTTCATATAACGTAGGAATATTGTGGTACATCATTGTAACCACTACCCTGATGACCATCAACACAACAATGAAAGGGTCATAGGCTACTGTATTTTTAAATGTAATACCGTATACTCTATCGTTATCACTAAGATAATAGGGCAGTATCGAAAATTTGCTTGTGTCAGTCACGTATTTTCAATCTCGTGCCAATCTTTTTATTGATTGGTTAAGGATCCACGTAGTGCAATGTCCTATCGAAATAAAACAAGCCTTATTGCCTTAATGAATGAGTCTCTTTAGTCTTAGAATGCATATAATATCGAGACTGTCGGCGCCGGTATGTCCGACCAACGAGGAATTTGACGAATGCTATTTAAAAGCTTCGCTCTAAATTGATTGAATCCATTCCTATCGTTCTCTTTTAAGTTGCGTCGACGGAATTTTGTCTATTTCTCATTAAAGGGCTTGTAGACGACCCTCCTGTCTATAGGCAATGTCTATTGTATTGTAAAGTCACCATTCTCCTTCATCTTGTGTTCTTTCTACGAGCCCTATCATTTCCAATTGAGACATTTTTTTTTTAAAGCTAGAGAACTGCCTGAATAATTCTTGGTGAGCTGAATAATTCGACGCTTCTAGTGTATAACCCCCCCCCCCCCTAATAAAAAACGAATAATTAAGGCAATAATTAAGAAATGAACTGTAAGTAAGGAATTACCAATGTCGATGGTGACTAAAACTAAAAATCTGAAATTTCGAAACTAAATGCGTACAAAAATCTCAACTTTATTTCATTCCAGTTTATTTTTTTTTTTTACTCTACTTCATTTTCTGTATAGTCGGTCAAAAATAAATTATTATTATTATTATTATTAAAAAAAAATTATTGTATTATTGTTAAATGTATTTTTGTGTTTTTTTTCTTTTCTTATGTTACTCCACTTCATTTTCTGTATAGTGGGTCAAATAAATTATTATTATTTACGCTGATTCAAATAGGTAATGTTGCATTATGCGGATACCGCTATATAGCCTACTGTATCAAGGAAACGAGAGACGAAACCCGCCAAACGGGGTATTTGCAAGAGACCGCTATAGAGAAATGGAATGCAAAGCATGGTTTTCATTGCGTTTACGATATTTAAACTGTGGTTTTTGGGGCCTAGGGATGGGGGAAGGTACCTAGGTTAGGTTGTGTACTTAATATATGCTATGCTTTACCCCTACCCCCTTAATATGCAAATATATAGCCCAAAAACAAAAGGGATTGGACAGCAACTATGATGGTATTGTGGCGTCTTTTTTTTTATCCTTCGTGACCAGTCGTGGCCAAACAAGGCTATTTAGTCTGAAAGGTCAAAATACAACAAAAAATTTGGTACTTGTGTACTATCTGTAACACACGCGAAAAGTTTGGTTAATGCTAATTAAATAAAACAAAATAGGATGAAAATGTAATAGTTTAGAAACAAATTTCGGCTATATATTTGCACATTAGGGGGGTGGGGGTAAAGCATAGCATATAGTAAATACGTAACCTAGGTACCTTCCCCCCCCCTAATTCCTTAAAAAACAATGGTTTAAATATTGTAAACGCAATGACAAACCACGGTTTCCAATCCAATTGTCTATTGAAAGAAACCCGTTTGACTAGTTTCTTAAGCATCTTCCTTATAATAATATGGCACGTGTGTTACATATAGTATATAAGTACCAAAAATTCGGTGCGTATTATCTCGACCCCACTCAAGAATTTTGATCTGTATGATCTGAGAGAAAACAGTTTGTCTATCTGCAGTATGTTATAATTGGACATCCACCACATGGCTAATATGGTAGTAAAGTTCATTTGTTATGCAAATGAATGTTATGTTTAGATTCAGGATGCAATTCTGGGTATATATGTGCACATTAGGGGGGTGGGGGTATATATTCTGTGATTTTATAGGTTCTAAAAAATTCATGAATTTCTTAGAAAAACTGGAAAAACAAGGATAGAAGTGAAGATTAAGGCTCTTCCCCAGCTAAATGTGTTAACTAGGATTATTCTGCATATTATCAAGTAAGAATTGTTTTCTTAATATGTTTCCTTATGTCCAGCTGGACTCCTAGGCTTAAAATACTGGTTGGTCGGTTGGCTAATTCAAAGATTTGTATATATATACACTGTCAAATTAGCCATCTGGTGGTATCCCGCTATAATTATCTTAGTCTCATGGAGTAAAACTACGATGTATGTATATTTTTATTAAATATTCAATATATAGAGGTGATTAGGTTATGGTAGGCTAGGTTAGGTATTTAACATAATGTGTTCTGGGCGACCTCCTTCCCATAATTCTGTTGTAGTTTCCACAAATTTTTTCTCTAAAGTATTATTTTTTCATCATATATTGGTATATTTCATTATGATTAACTTAACTTCATTTCTTGGTTGGGATCGAGATAATACATACGTACCAAAAATTCTCTAAAGGGGGCAAAAGCTATGAAGAACTACTTATTTTGTATAAAAAGACTCATAAAAATAAAGTTAGACCAGTCTTATTACGTGTTGTTTTAAGTCAGCACCCTATGGACATTTTGGTATATAGTATTTTAGGTTTTTTCAAAAGATATTTTGGGGAAAAGACACATCTTATGCGGGTTACTAATTTCAAATGGAAAAGTTCATTGGTGAATTAAATTAGAAAGATGAGAATATTATACATTATTGGGATTTGAGCCGCCCATAAAACTATCCATACCGATTATAGGATTCCAAGGACCTTCTCAATTTTGCGGAAATGTTTCAATGTAGAACAAAGGGATGATTTATAATCTTTAGGGAAATATGAGCATATTCTAACATTTTCAATTGAGCTGTGAGAGTAAGCGTAGTCTTTCTTGATTGAAGGACCTGTAAGTGCAATATCCTGGTTTATTTCCCTTCTGGAACTCCAATCTCTTCCTTTGTAAATAAAGGAAAAGACAATTTTCAACATAGTCCAGATCTAGGCTACGAGATCTCTTGCAGTTGCGGTAGCTTCTAAAGAGGCCCATATACTAGAATAAAAAAGAACACACTGACTTTAAGTCTGACTCACATTGAGCGTCCTTGAAAAGAAAAAAACTGTAGGAAAGATAAGTATTTTGGTAGAGAATTAAAGGAAAAGCTTGATTTCAATATTTCCTTTGCCTTCTTAGACCGGATGTCCCCGTCTGTGGACACTCCCTTGCAGAATTTTGTATGTAAAGGATATGCCTTCAAGCCAAATTTTGTGTGTTAGTGTGATCTTTATGCCTGAAATCTTCACTTCCCGTCTACATTTTTTTCAGGAAACTTTTGTGACTTTTAGTGTCTATTTTACTAACTCAAAAAAGCCAAAATTTGGATCTGAAAAAAGGAAATGATAAGAAAAGAGAAAAGGGTCAAGAATAAGTGCTAAGGAAAATAAAGTGTAACCTTTCAATTATAGATTTGACGTAGACAGTTTTACCAGCAATTAGGTTGAACAGTGGCTCTGGTGAAGCCTCCTAAATCTCCTTGTTCTCGTCTATGGACACTCGGTTCCAGTCGAGGAACATAAAACTAATTGACTTTGGATTTACCTAAATTAGCTTCAATGAGCCATCGGGTGCCAATGGCCTTAGGTGTTTGTCCTACTATTCCTGTGAGAAGACTCTACCTTGGTCAGTTGTGAACCATTGTTAGACAAAGGTTTCATTGTGTTATAGGCCATGTTTTTCCCGGCTCAATAGTAACCGAAACTCTAAAAAAACGAAATTTTGATACCAATAGATATATCGAAAGGATTGGCTTAATATGCTGATTTCAAATATATGTATAGATTTCATTAAGTTTAGTCTTACCCATTAAACGGCTACGAACCTGGGAAAATTGGCTCATTTTCAAAAACAAGGGAAAACACCCCTTAAAAGTGATAAAATCTTAGTGAAATTGAGAGGGCTATTGTCCTTTTTAATAGTTGAAAGTAATCGGAGGGAAAATCGCCTCCCCTCACGCCCATCATTTCCCCAAACATTTCCGGTCAAGATTTGGATATGGCCAATTTGTTCAACGTAATTGAAAGGTCTGGAAATTCTGTCTTCGAGGATGATAACCCTCCCCCCATAACCCTCTGGACAAGGATCGTAAGTTATGCCATTAGGGCATAAAACGTTTTTATAGAAAGCTTTGTCCTAGAAGCTTCAAATAGGGCTCATTCGATTGGAATTTGAGAGAACTTGTGTATTTTGTATTAGTCAAAAGTGATCAGAGGGAAAATGTCCCCCCCCCCACGCCGATCATTTCCCCAAACACTTCAAATAAAAATTTTAAGATATCCGTTTTGTTCAACGTATTTGAAAGGCCTGGAAATTATGTCTTTGAGGATAACATACCCCCCAGCCCTCAGGGCAAGGGTTGTAAGTTATTTCCTGGGGGCATATAAGGTTTTTTATAGAAAGTATGAGTAGTAAGGCCATAGGGAATACAAGTAGTGCTTGCGTAATTTGTCATACCTCTCGCCTGAGGCATGAATATACAGTGTAGTCTAACCGGTACATTGGCTTACCACGGGTCAGTCACCTATTACTACGAACGATACATGTCTTAGCAGACGGGTTTTTATGAGGTAACACCCATTTTTTTGGGGTCAAACGGTGATACAGCGGTGGTTAGTAACTTGATTTTTTTTTTTTTTTTTTTTTTTTTTTTTTTTTTACTTGGCTACGTATGATGTACTCAAGCAATAACCCTATAAATGTTCAAACACTACATTCCGAATGTCATTATGTTTTAAGACATTGATTATAGTCCATTACATTTTATTAACTTTGAAAACAATGGATTCGTCAATTTTCAATGTGAGTACACATTCATTCTATATTTGGTATTTTGGTTAGGTTATGTATTTAATATAATGCGCTCATGGCGGCCCCCCTTCTATAATTCCTATGCTTTGCAACTCGATCAATGTGAAAGAAAACTTTATTTCTTGTAACAAAAGGGCAAGCTTCAAACATATATTTAGATTTTGTTTGGGTGTAATTTGGCAATTTTTAAGGAAAATATCTCCCTCGCTTCCAGTAAATTCTTAAACTTTGTTACTAGATAAATGTGAAAGGCCCCCTTTTTACATTCCGTTTCCTTAATTTTACAGCTTTGTCCGTCCCACGTGGTCACATGCTATAGTGTCATTTAATAAATTTATAGCCCTTAAAAGGGCTGTGGGTTTACTTGGTGTGGGGCCAATATTAGAGTCACTTAATCCTGGTCCACTGTGTCAGTAGGCTCGGGTGGAAGGAACTCTTGAATATCGGGCTAAAAACATACTTGGTATATTGTACTCCCAGCCCGGAGCTTCTTCAGTATTTCATCGGGTATCATGTTCCGAGGACGGTGACGAGGAATGATGTTACTAGATTAATATGAAATGGAAAGTGAATCTTTGTTACTAGGTTAATGTAAAATGGAAATTCCTCTGAAATATAAGAATTCTTAAACTTTATTTATATTTTCTTGTGTAAGAATTATTAATAAAGGTGGAGGGGAAAAAATCCCGCCGCCCCCCTCCCCCATCAAATGTGGATAAAATAATTTTGGAATAAATAATTTTGACTTTTCTGCTCTATTTACGAGATTTGAGACAGGTCACTACTTTGTCCCTACTATAACGTTTATTTGACAATCAGGCTCGCGGTGGGTCCAGTGCGGGAGTAAGGCGGCACGGCGGGATTATTTCAAATAGAGCCTCTGCCGTATTTCTTTCTTTTGAACTTTTCAAATATTCTTGGGGACATCTCGTAGTTTTCTTTTCGCCATTTCTTTCCTTGTGATCAGCCTGTGAGGGAGGTGGGTGGGGGTAACTATTTAGTTTAAGAAATTAGTTTACTAGTAGAAAAATGCTTCACTACAGATAGGGCTATTGTGTTTTTCTGAACTTTCTGAGAGAGGTGGGGGGTAACTTTTTAGTTTAAAAATTAGTTTACGAGTAGAAAAATGCTTCACTACAGATAAGACTATTGTGTTTTTCTGAACTTTCTGAGGGAGGAGGGGGTAGCTCTTTAGTTTAAAAAATTAGTTTACGAGTAGAAAAATGTTTCACTACAGATAAGGCTAGTGTGTTTTTCTGAACTTTCTGAGGGGGGATGGCGATGGTAACTATTTAGTTTAAGAAATTAGTTTACGAGTAGAAAAATGCTTCACTACAGATAAGGCTATTGTGTTTTTCTGAACATGTGTGTTTTTTTTCCGAACTTTCTGAGGGAGGAGGGGGTAACTATTTAGTTTAAAAATTAGTTTACGAGTAGAAAAATGCTTCACTACATATAAGGCTGTTGTGTTTTTCTGAACTTTCTGAGGGAGGTGGGGGGGGGGGTAACTTTTTAGTTCTGAGGGAGGAGGGGGTAACTTTAGTTTAAAAATTAGTTTACGAGTAGAAAAATGCTTCACTACAGATAAGGCTATTGTGTTTTTTTTTCTGAACTTTCTGAGGGAGGTGGGTGGGGGTAAATATTTAGTTTAAGAAGAAAAATGCTTCACTACAGATAAGGCTATTGTGTTTTTTTTCTGAACTTTCTGAGGGTGGTGGGGGGGGGTAACTATTGTGTTTAAAACTTAGTTACGAGTAGAAACCGGCTTCACTACCAATCCCCCTTTGGAGTTTTTTCTGAAATGTATGCGAGAGGTGGGGGGTAACTTTCTATTTTAACAGTCAACTAACTAGTATAAGACTTATTCAAAAAACAGAAGGCTCGTGTTTTTTTATGTACGTTATGAGGTGATAGGGGTTAACTATTTAGTTTAAAAAATTAGTTTACGAGTAGAAAAATGTTTCACTACAGATAAGACTATTGTGTTTTTCTGAACTTTCTGAGGGAGGAGGGGGTAAATATTTAGTTTAAAAATTAGTTTACGAATCTAAAAATGCTTCACTACAGATAAGGCTATTGTGTGTTTTTTTTTCTGAACTTTCTGAGGGAGGAGAGGGTAACTATTTAGTTTAAGAAATTAGTTTACGAGTAGAAAAATTCTTCACTACAGATAAGGCTATTGTGTTTTTTTATCTGAACTTTATGAGGGAGGAGGGTGGGGGTAACTATTTAGTTTAAGAAATTAGTTTACGAGTAGAAAAATGCTTCACGTACTTTTACGTGAAAACAACTTCAACCGTGCCCAGCCCCCCACGATCAGAAATTAAATTATAAAAAAGTTTCTTCAACTGAAAGTAAGGAGCAACATCAAAACTTAAAAACGGACAGAAAATAGATTTTTACATGAAAAAAACTTCAACAGTGCCCGACCCCCGCGATCAGAAAATAAATTATAAAAAAAAGTTTCTTCAACTGAAAGTAAGGAGCAACATCAAAACTTAAAAACAGACAGAAAATAGAGGCTGTTTCAAAAAGATTTAGAATTCATTAACTTTAGTGTTGCCAGTCAAAAGCTATGATTTTGAGAAAATTGTCTGATTATCGAAAAAAATGGAGAAACACCCTCCAAAAGTCGACAGGAATGGGATTGTCTTGAGGGGGGGAGGGGGAATTTTCCATGGAAGAGGGAGGGAGGGGAAATTTTCCATGGAAGAGGGGGGAGGGTATTTTTACGTGAAAACAACTTCAACCGTGCCCAGCTCCCCGCGATCAGAAATCAAATTATAAAAAAGTTTCTTCACCTCTTGAATACACAATACCGAAATTTCATTCAACTTTCATGTAAGAAAATTATGGAAAATACAATTCTCTAGTTCAAATGTGGAACTTAATTCCAGTTTTGGATACTCATAATGATGAGGACTGATGATTCTAATTCAATTTTTTTTTTTTTTTATAAAAACATACTTTTTTTTAAACTTCGAAATTATTAAACTTTATTTTTTTATTTTTTTATTTTTTTTTTGTATGTATCTTAAAATGACAAAATATGCTTACGGTTCTAACAATTGTACTCTATGATTTCTCAGAGACACGATGCGGCTTTCCCACTGGTACTCTGGCCGGTTATCGACACTACCTAGTTTATTGCATGCATTAAATTAGTATTTTTTTCGCAATGGAACGATAAACACATAAGTCATATCTTAAAAAAAAAAGTGAAGATGGAACATTTTAATAAAGCATGTTCACATGACAATGTTATTGTAGCATTAAATGCCAACAAGGAGAAGTATTTAAACTATGAAACAAGTACAAGTGGTAGCACTATTGGAAATGTATGTATGCATTGTCATGACAGTAAGGAATTAAATTTCTTTAGAATACCGAAAAGATTCCATTGTACAAATGGTGGATATGCAAGATTGAGATTTCCGGAGATGATTGCACTCAAAGAGAATGCCAACATAAAGATAATCGTTGATGATAGAGGACAACTCCTTGCTACTGTTGCAGGTAACACATTACCTACTGATACATCTAATCGTCATCTTTTAGGTATTAGCATTCAACGGAAGGCCAATAAAAGAAAGGCCTACTCTTCTACGAATATCATAAACCATATCTTGGCTACGTGCCGAAACTGTTACTTGTGTAAAAATAATGTAATAATAGAACGTGAAATTGCCAGAAAAATAAAAAGGGCATTGTCAGAAAATATCACTATGGAATATCAAGATGAATTGATGAAAAACAAAGTGCCAGCAAACGTTACTACCATTAATCAAACAGTCGATGAATCAAATAATAGCAAAGATGAAACGTATATTGAACCTGTCGGTGACACACCCGTAAATATTGTGTATGACTCAAAATGGAATAATGATTATTCTACCGATTACGAGTTAAGAGAAGACAATAGCTACAATATCAAGAGAGAACATGGTGAACTATTTTATGGAACAGATTCAAAATGTCCGAAGTTGATCATTGATATTAATAATGTATCATATTATATTTTTGTATTAATATTCTACATGGCGTTATTTCATTAAAAGTATAGTATGCATTACATTGTTACGTGTTCATTATTTTTAGAGTAAGCTAGCATATCAAACGTTTAGAATGTCTATTAAAACATTGGAGATGTAAGAAAAGGAATTCACATACATCTGTTGTCAGACACGTGGGATAACATTGTTCTATAAACGGTTCATAATAAAAAAAATAGTTTGGGACTAGAAAAAAAACCTAAAATAATGTCGTGAAATCATTTTCAACACTCAGAGCAGAGGGGTGTTGGGATTGAATCATAGAGAAACAACGAATTTACTTTTTTTTAAATGCCACTCAAAGACGTTTCATTCTTTTCACTGACTTGAAACTGCATACAAACGAGCCAATCAGATGTTACAATCCTTTTGTTTGCTCAGAATTCAACAAAGCAACGACGGTTAGGCTACATTATTTTTCATGTTATTTCTAAAGCCAATTAAGATGAAGAAATGTATTCAAAGTCAAGGCTGTAAGAAAAAAAAGTTCTGGATATTTTTTATCAGTTTGTAGTTTACGCAATAATATCAATATCAGTAACGATTCTATTTGAACTTTCTCCAAGTTGATCAAATTTGTCTCTAAACGGTTCATGATAAAAAAATGTTTGGGACAAGAAAAAAAACCTAAATAATCTCGTGAAATCATTTTCAACACTCTGAGCAGGGGGGTATTTCATTAAAGAAATTTTGAAAAAATTGTAACTAAGTAGCAAATTCTTTCTTGAATTCACCTGTTGGATAAACAAAAAGACATTTCGTTCAAGAAATTATGACAAAATTCTAAGTAAGTAACAAACTGTTTATTGTTTTCACGAGATAGATATACGATGTAGAAATTTAATTCAAGAAATTATGAAAAAATTCTCAGTAAGTAACAATTTCTTTCTTGAAGTCAACTCTTGGATACACAATACGGAAATTTCATTCAAGAAATTATGAAAATATTTGTAAGTAAGTAGCAAACTTTCTATTGATTTCACCTCTTGGATATACAGTGCAGATGCTTAATTCAAAAAATTATGAAAAAAACGCAAGTAAGTAACTTTTTTTTCTCTTTATCACAAACAATTTTCATTTAGCTACACGATTTAGAAATTTAATTCAAGAAATTATGAAAAAATTCTCAGTAGGTAACAATTTCTTTCTTGAAGTCAACTCTTGGATACACAATACGGAAATTTCATTCAAGAAATTATGAAAATATTTGTAAGTAAGTAACAAGCTCTTTATTTATTTCACCTCTTGAATATACAGTACAGATACTTCATTCAAGAAACGTGATTAAACACGTTTTGAAACTACATGCTATTTGCATGCCTTTCCTTGGTACCTTTCCAAACGAGCGGGGATTCCCCACTGATTCCTAAACATTGCAAAAATGTGAGCAGTACGAACACTCCACATTTTCAAGAAGACTGGTTTTTTAGACAACACACGCACGGAGATGACACATACATAGAGACGAGACACGCACAGACACGACACATAAACAGAGGCAAGTCACCTCTTGGATACACAATACAGAAATGTCATTAAAGAAATTATGAAAAAATTGTAACTAAGTAGCAAATTCTTTCTTGAACTCACCTGCTGGATAAAAAAAGACATTTTGTTCAAGAAATTATGACAAAATTCTAAGTAAGTAACAAACTCTTTATTGTTTACATGACTTAGATACACGATGTAGAAATTTAATTCAAGAAATTATGAAAAAAATTCTCAGTAAGTAACAATTTCTTTCTTGAAGTCAAATCTTGGATACACAATACGGAAATTTCATTCAAACAATTATGAAAATATTTGTAAGTAAGTAGCAAACTCTTTATTGATTTCACCTCTTGGATATACAGTACAGATACTTCATTCAAGAAATTATGAAAAAATCGCAAGTAAGTAACAAACTCTTTATTGTTTTCACCTCTTGGATATACAATACGGAAATTTCCTTCAATAAATTATGAAAAAATTGTAAGCAATTAACAAACTCTTTCCTGAAGTCACCTCTTGGATACGCAATACACAATGTGGAAATATAATTTAAGAAATTATGAAAAAATTCTAACCAAGTAACAAACTCTTTCCTGAAGTCAACTCTTGGATACACAATGCAGAAACTTCATTTAAGAAACTATGAAAAAATTGTAAGTAAGTAACAAATTCTTTCTTGAAGTCATCTCATGGATACACAATACAGAAATTTCATTAAAGAAATTATGAAAAATTTTTAAAAGTGAGCAGTACGAAAACCCCACGTTTTCAACCAGACTGGTTTTTTAGACAACACACCCACGGAGATGACACACACATAGAGACGAGACACGCACAGACACGACACACAAACAGAGTCACGTTTTGAAACTACATGCTATTTGCATGCCTTTCCTTGGTACCTTTCCAAACGAGCGGGGATTCCCCACTGGTTCCTACACATTGCAAAAAGTGAGCAGTACGAAAAATCCACGTTTTCAACCAGACTGGTTTTTTAGACAACACCCCCACAGAGATGACACACACATAGAGACGAGACACGCACAGACACGACACACAAACAGAGTCATTGTGAGAGACGCGCCAGTGGCGCGCCACTTAGAGTTCACTTAGAGTGGCGCGCCACTCTAAGTGAACCTAGATCAACCCAACTTTTTGGATATCTCTCTCACTATGACTGTTTGTGTGTCGTGTCTGTGCGTGTCTCGTCTCTATGTGTGTGTCATCTCTGTGGGTGTGTTGTCTAAGTAACCAGTTTGGTTGAAAACATGGAGTTTTCGTACTGCTCACTTTTTTGCAGTGTGTAGGAACCAGGGGCGAATCCCCGCTCGTTTGGAAAGGTGCCAAGGAAAGGCATGCAAATAGCATGTAGTTTCAAAACGTGACTCTGTTTGTGTGTCGTGTCAGTGCGTGTCTCGTCTCTATGTGTGTGTCATCTCCGTGGGTGTGTTGTCTAAAAAACCAGTCTGGTTGAAAACATGGAGTTTTCGTACTGCTCACTTTTAAAATTTTTTCATAATTTCTTTAATGAAATTTCTGTATTGTGTATCCAAGAGGTGACTTCAAGAAAGAATTTGTTACTTACTTACAATTTTTTCATAGTTTCTTAAATGAAGTTTCTGCATTGTGTATCCAAGAGTTGACTTCAGGAAAGAGTTTGTTACTTGCTTAGAATTTTTTCATAATTTCTTAAATGATATTTCCATATTGTTTATTGCGTATCCAAGAGGTGACTTCAGGAAAGAGTTTGTTACTTGCTTACAATTTTTTCATAATTTATTGAATGAAATTTCCGTATTGTATGTCCAAGAGGTGAAAACAATAAAGAGTTTGTTACTTACTTGCGATTTTTTCATAATTTCTTGAATGAAGTATCTGTACTGTATATCCAAGAGGTGGAATCAATAAAGAGTTTGTTACTTACTTACAAATATTTTCATAATTTCTTGAATGAAATTTCCGTATTGTGTATCCAAGAGATGACTTCAAGAAAGAAATTGTTACATACTGAGAATTTTTTCATAATTTCTTGAATTAAATTTCTACATCGTATATCTAAGTCGTGTAAACAATAAAGAGTTTGTTACTTACTTAGAATTTTGTCATAGTTTCTTGAACGAAATGTCTTTGTTTATCCAGCAGGTGAGTTCAAGAAAGAATTTGCTACTTACTTACAATTTTTTCATAATTTCTTTAATGAAATTTCTGCATTGTGTATCCAAGAGGTGACTTGACTCTGTTTATGTGTCGTGTCTGTGCGGGTCTCGTCTCTATTTGTGTGTCATCTCCGTGGGTGTGTTGTCTAAAAAACCAGTCTTGTTGAAAACGTGGAGTTTTCGTACTGCTCACTTTTTTGCAATGTGTAGGAACCAGTGGGGAATCCCCGCTCGTTTGGAAAGGTACCAAGGAAAGGCATGCAAATAGCATGTAGTTTCAAAACATATTTAATCACGTTTCTTGAATGAAGTATCTGTACTGTATATTCAAGAGGTGAAATTAATAAAGAGCTTGTTACTTACTTACTAATATTTTCATAATTTCTTGAATGAAATTTCCGTATTGTGTATTCAAGAGTTGATTTCAAGAAAGAAATTGTTACCTACTGAGAATTTTTTCATAATTTCTTGAATTAAATTTCTACATCTTGTAGCTAAGTGAAAATTGTTTGTGATAAAGAGAAAAAAAAGTTACTTACTTGCGTTTTTTTCATAATTTCTTGAATGAAGTATCTGTACTGTATATCCAAGAGGTGAAATCAATAGAGAGTTTGTTACTTACTTACAAATATTTTCATAATTTCTTGAATGAAATTTCCGTATTGTGCATCCAAGAGTTGACTTCAAGAAAGAAATTGTTACTTACTGAGAATTTGTTCATAATTTCTTGAATTAAATTTCTACATCGTATATCTAACTCGTGAAAACAATAAAAAGTTTGTTACTTACTTAGAATTTTGTCATAATTTCTTGAACGAAATGTCTTTTTGTTTATCCAACAGGTGAATTCAAGAAAGAATTTGCTACTTAGTTACAATTTTTTCATAATTTCTTTAATGAAATACCCCCCTGCTCTGAGCGTTGAAAATGATTTCACGACATTATTTTAGGTTTTTTTTTTCTTGTCCCAAACATTTTTTTATCATGAACCGTTTAGAGACAAATTTGATTAACTTTGAGAAAGTTCAAATAGAATCGTTACTGATATTGATATTATTGCGTAAACTACAAACTGATAAAAAATATCCAGAACTTTTTTTCTTATAGCCTTGACTTTGAATACATTTCTTCATCTTAATTGGCTTTAGAAATAACATGCAAAATAAAGTAGCCTAACCGTCGTTGCTTTGTTGAATTCTGAGCAAACAAAAGGATTGTAACATCTGATTGGCTCGTTTGTATCAAGTCAGTGAAAAGAATGAAACGTCTTTGAGTGACATTAAAAAAAGTAAATTCGTTGTTTCTCTATGATTCAATCCCAACACCCCCCTGCTCTGAGTGTTGAAAATGATTTCACAACATTATTTTAGTTTTTTTTTTCTAGTCCCAAACTATTTTTTTTTATTATGAACCGTTTATAGAACAATGTTATCCCATGTGTCTGACAATAGATGTATGCGAATTCCTTTTCTTACATCTCTAATGTTTTAATAGACATTCTAAACGTTTGATATGCTAGCTTACTCTAAAAATAATGAAAACGTAACAATGTAATGCATAATATACTTTTAATGAAATAACACCATGTAGAATATTGACACAAAAATATATTAAGATACATTATTAATATCAATAATCAACTTTGGACATTTTGAATCGGTTCCATAAAATAGTTCACCATGATCTCTCTTGATATTGTAGCTATTGTCTTCTCTTAACTCGTAATCGGTAGAATAATCATTATTCCATTTTGAGTCATACACAATATTTACGGGTGTGTGACCGACAGGTTCAATATACGTTTCATCTTTGCTATTATTTGATTCATAGACTGTTTGATTAATGGTGGTAACGTTTGCTTGCACTTTGTTTTTCATCAATTCATTTTGATATTCCATAGTGATATTTTCTGACAATGCCCTTTTTATTTTTCTGGCAATTTCACTGTCTATTATTACATTATTTTTACACAGGTAAAAGTTTCGGCAAGTAGCTAAGATATAGCTCATGATATCAGTGGAAGAGTAGGCCTTTCTTTTATTGACCGTCCGTTGAATGCTAATACCTAAAAGATGACAATTAGATGTATCAGTACGTAATGTGTTACCTGCAAAAGCAGTAAGGAGTTGTCCTCTATCATCAACGATTATCTTTATGTTGGCATTCTCTTTGAGTGCAATCATCTCCGGAGATCTCAATCTCGCATATCCACCATTTGTACAATGGAAATTTTTCGGTATTCCAAAGAAATTTAATTTCTTACTGTCATGACAATGCATGCATACATTTCCAAGAGTGCTACCACTTGTACTTGTTTCATAGTTTAAATACTTCTCCTTGTTGGCATTCAATGCTACAATAACATTGTCATGTGAACAAACTTTATTAAAATGTTCCATCTTCACTTTTTTTTTTAAGATATGACTTATGTGTTTATCGTTCCACTGCGTAAAAAATACTTATTTAATGCATGCAATAAACTAGGTAGTGTCGATAACCGGCCATAGAGTACCAGTGGGAAAGCCGCACTGTGTCTCTGAGAAATCATAGAGTACAATTGTTAGAACCGTAAGCATATTTTGTCATTTTAAGATACATAAAAAAAATAATAAAAAAACAAAAAAATAAAAAAATAAAGTTGAATAATTTCGAAGTTTAAAAAAAAGTATGTTTTTATAAAAAAAAATATTGAAATAGAATCATCAGTCCTCATCATTATGATTCTCCAAAACTGGACTTAAGTTCCACATTTGAACTAGAGAATTGTATTTTCCATAATTTTCTTACATGAAAGTTGAATGAAATTTCGGTATTGTGTATTCAAGAGGTGAAGAAACTTTTTTATAATTTAATTTCTGATCGCGGGGAGCTGGACACGGTTGAAGTTGTTTTCACGTAAAAATACCCTCCCCCCCTCTTCCATGGAAAATTCCCCCTCCCCCCCTCAAGACAATCCCATTCCTGTCGACTTTTGGAGGGTGTTTCTCCATTTTTTTCGATAATCAGTCAATTTTCTCAAACTCATAGCTTTTGACTGGAAACACTAAAGTTAATGAATTCGAAATATTTTGGAAAAAACCTTTTTTTTCTGTCCTTTTTTAATTTTGATGTTACTCCTTACTTACATTTGAAGAAACAGTTTTTATAATTTAATTTATGAACGCGGGGGTTTGGGCACTGTTGAAGTTGTTTTCACGTAAAAATCTATTGGCTGTCCGTTTCTAAGATCTGATGTTTTTCCTCACGCACAGCTGAAGAAACTTTTTTATAGTTTAATTTCTGATCTCGGGGGGCTGGGCAAGGTTGAAGTTGTTTTCGCGTTAAAATACGTGAAGCTTTTTTCTACTCGTAAATTTATTTCTTAAACTAAATAGATACCCCCACCCTCCTCCCTCAGAACGGTCAGAAAAAAAACACAATAGCCTTATCTGTAGTGAAACATTTTTCTACTCGTAAACTAATTTCTTAAACTAAATAGTTACCCTCTCCTCCCTCAGAAAGTTCAGAAAAAAAAAACACAATAGCCTTATCTGTAGTGAAGCATTTTTATACTCGTAAGCTAATTTTTAAACTAAATAGTTACCCCCTCCCCCCTCAGAAAGTTCAGAAAAATATAATAGCCTTATCTGTAGTGAAGCATTTTTTCTACTTGTAAACTAATTTCTTAAACTATATAGTTACCCCCTCCTCCCTCAGAAAGTTCAGAAAAACACAATCGCCTTATCTGTAGTGAAGCATTCTTCTACTCGTAAACTAATTTTTAAACTAAAAAGTTACCCCCACCGCTCTCAGAAAGTTCAGAAAAACACAATAGCCTTATCTGTAGTGAAGCATTTTTCTACTCGTAAACTAATTTCTTAAACTAAATATTTACCCCCAGCCACCTCCCTCAGAAAGTTCAGAAAAAAAAACACAATAGCCTTATCTGTAGTGAAGCATTTTTCTTCTTAAACTAAATAGTTACCCCCACCCACCTCCCTCAGAAAGTTCAGAAAAAAAACACAATAACCTTATCTGTAGTGAAGCATTTTTCTACTCGTAAACTAATTTTTAAACTAAATAGTTCCCCCCTCCTCCCTCAGAACTAAAAAGTTACCCCCCCCCCCACCTCTCTCAGAAAGTTCAGAAAAACACAACAGCCTTATATGTAGTGAAGCATTTTTCTACTCGTAAACTAATTTTTAAACTAAATAGTTACCCCCTCCTCCCTCAGAAAGTTCGGAAAAAAACACATGTTCAGAAACACAATAGACTTATCTGCAGTGAAGCATTTTTCTACTCGTAAACTAATTTCTTAAACTAAATAGTTACCATCGCCATCCCCCCTCAGAAAGTTCAGAAAAACACAATAGCCTTATCTGTAGTGAAACATTTTTCTACTCGTAAACTAATTTTTTAAACTAAAGAGTTACCCCCTCCTCCCTCAGAAAGTTCAGAAAAACACAATAGTCTTATCTGTAGTGAAGCATTTTTTTACTCGTAAACTAATTTTTAAACTAAAAAGTTACCCCCCACCTCTCTCAGAAAGTTCAGAAAAACACAATAGCCCTATCTGTAGTGAAGCATTTTTCTACTAGTAAACTAATTTCTTAAACTAAATAGTTACCCCCACCCACCTCCCTCACAGGCTGATCACACTGAAATAAATGGCTATAAGAAAACTAAGAGTTGTCCTCAATATTTTTTTAAAATTTCAAAAGAAAGAACTACGGACGATGCTCTAACTTACAGAATACAGAAGCGACTCCGGACTCAAGATATTGAAACGGAGATAGAATGTTTGAAAAAGAAACTTGCGCTGCTGGAAGAAGAATTGAAATGTCTGACATCTCGTAAATAGAGCAGAAAAAGTAAAAATTATTTATTCCAAAATTATTTTATCCACACTTGATGGGGGTGGGGGGCGGCGGGAATTTTTTCCCCTCCAACTTTATTAAGAATTCTGACCCAAGAAAATCCAAATACAGTATAATAATTCTTATATTTCAGAGGAATGTCCATTTTACATTAACCTAGTAACAAAGATTTACTTTCAATTTCATATTAATCTAGTAACATCATTCCTCGTCACCTTCAGCTTGCCATTAGAAACGACGAAGAACTGAAGAAGCTCCGATCGGGGGTTACCATTGCCCAAGGAGGCATTTTGCCCAACATTCAAGCAGTCCTTCTACCCAAAAAGACTGAAAAAGCGGCAAAGGCTTAAGTGAATCTAACTTTGGTCCTACCCCAAATTAACCAACAGCCCTTTTAACGGATACAACTGTCTTAAATGGCACTCGCGCATATGATCACGTGTCAAGGACAATTTTTAAAAAGGTTATAATTGTTCTTTAAAAGGGGGAATTTAAAATTCATCTATTCCATAATATGCTTTATTGCAGGGACTACTGTTATAAATTGACATTAAAAATTTCCCAAATATAAAACCCAAAACTATGAATATATATTTGATAAGTTCACGTTTTCTAAACTCAATATATTTAGCTTTAACAGTTATGGCGTTTATCATCAGCGAACGTCTATAATTGGGGCCGAACGGAGCTCCGAATCATAAATACATAAAATACCCAAAATACCAGCTATAGAGTGAAAGTGTACTCACATTGAAAATTGAGAAATCCATTGTTTTCAAAGTTAATAAAATGTAATGTACTATAATCAATGTCTTAAAACATAATGACATTCGGAATGTAGTGTTTGAACATTTATAGGGTTATTGCTTGAGTACATTATACGTAGCCAAGTTTAAAAAAAAAAAAAAAAAAAAAAAAAAAAAAAAAGTAGTCAAGTTACTAACCACCGCTGTATCACCGTTTGACCCCAAGAAAATGGGTGTTACCTCATAAAAACCCGTCTGCTAAGACAAGTACCGTTCGTAGTAATAGGTGACTGACCCGTGGTAAGCCAATGTACCGGTTAGACTACACTGTATATTCATACCTCAGGCGAGAGGTATGACAAATTACGCAAGCACTACTCGGATTCCCTATTGCCTTACTACTAGTATGGTCATATAAACCGCAGAGGGGGCTCATTGGATCGGCAATCAGACGCTCTAGTGCTCTTTTTAAGAGTCAAAGTGATCGAAGGGAAGCTACCCCCCCCCCCCCCACACACACACACACCCGCGTCGTATTGTCCTGAAATGCATCTAATAGAAATTTGAGGTAGCCATTCTATTCAAAATAGTCTAAATATCTTATAACAAGGCTTTTAGGATTTAAACAAACCCCGGAGATTATGGGCAAGGGTTGTAAGTTATGCCCAGGGGGTAATTAAGGTTTTTATAGAAGGGGTGGTTGTTTAGAAGAGGCTTAGAGAACTTTAGAAGAGGCTTAGTCTTTTTCATGGGAAAACGACTATGTAAAAAACGAACAGAAATTTAAACTTAAAACGAGTAGAAATTAATATGAGTAGGGTTGTAAACCTCTATGCTTTCTAAAAGCCAGAATATAATTTGTGCTTTACTGAATTTTTTTTTAATGTTTTCATTTTTATAAATTTAAGAAATCAAAATAAATTATGATTTGAAGGAATAAATACCACCATATGTTTATTAAACTGACAATGCACATTTTTTTCAGTAAATTCATTTTTTCAGTAAAGTACGAATTATATTCTGGCTTTTAGAAAGCACAGGGTTTTAGAACCCTAATCATATTAATTTCTGCTCGTTTTGAGTTTGCCTCTGTTATTTATTTTAATTTCTGTTTCTTTTGGATTTCATTTATTTATTGATACTGATTTGTGGTAGTTGTATGCTTGTTAGATTATTTGATTCTATTTTTGTTCATTTTTGGTTTAATGGAGATCTTCACTTTTTTGTTGAAAAACTTATTTTGTGGAAAAAGTTTTTTAAATTAATTTTATGAAAGAAACGCAAGTCAGTTTAGTTCAAAGAATCCGTAAAATAAATATCAGACACATTTGTCTGCAATAAGAAGGGAGGTATCACCCTTCTCGATTTCCTTCCTCAGGCTTAGTCTAAATGAAAGGAGATGACAAATCAATTCCTACCCCCTCCTCTCCATACCCCTTTCAAATTTATCTGAAAGAACTTGGAGAGTTAGACAATTTGGGTATTGAAATGGGTTTTTAGTCTGTCACACACACCCCTTCCTACATAATGACCCACAGCCCCTCCATCACAATTACTTACTCGTAATTATACAATTATGCAATTATACATCACTAAACATAGCTTGGATATACTATCTGGAACGGCTATTTCAACCCTTGGGGATACAAGCTTCTTTAGGGTTAAAGTGTCTAGTAGGAGAAAAATAAGTTTTATGCCAGGAAAACATTGGTACAGAAATGGTTTCTTCACCATCCGGACCGGAAAAAAAATGCTTAATAACATATCAAAAATCTAAATCTCTAGCTCGATGCTAAATTGTTTTTTTTTAATGTTTTTTTTATTTATTTTCTCAAAAACCGAGAAAAAAAAAATTAAAAACGTAAACTATAATGTTTTACACATCTTTTTAGATCAGCTTTTGGCTCTGAATTCATTTCTGATACTCATTTCGTTACCTGACCAAAAGAAAAATATTTATCAGAAAAAAAAACTAAAATTTGGAAAAAAACTGTGTCTTTGGGGAAAAAAACTCTTACCATCGTTTATCAAGGTCTACTACGGAATAAGCTTGTCGTTCTTGTAGTCTATTTGGCTATGTAAACGAAAGGCTAAGAAAAAAAAGACTAAACAACAATAAACAGAAATGACGAAACACCTCAGCGCCAAACACCATGAGACAAGGTAGGTTCTAACTTAATGTGTTCAGAGAAAAGCTTTTATCTTATTTTTCAAATATATAAAAATTGCACTTTATCAAAATGTATGAACTAGATTTTTCATCATCACAGTTAACTGTTATTCTTCTTCACTAAGTTCTTCTTCTTGAAACTTC
Source organism: Artemia sp. Qi Xiang Cuo (assembly GCF_049724085.1). NCBI lineage: Eukaryota > Metazoa > Arthropoda > Branchiopoda > Anostraca > Artemiidae > Artemia > Artemia sp. Qi Xiang Cuo. Next base: position 25,372,770 of record NC_142808.1, on the reverse strand, counting down.
GAATTGTTGCACGAGCTTCCCTTACAGGTACGGCAGGCTATAGTACACTCAAGTCCGTTTTTCTTACAGGTACACTTTTCACTATCACAGTCGTCAATACGACACGAGAATTTGATAATTTTCAGCAGCTGAGACGGAGCGGCAGGGAGATCTATTTTTATTGGCACAAGAACTTCGTTATCCTGCAGTTTCCATCCCAGACGTAAAGGTTCTACTGGGTTCCCGAGCCAGATTTGAACTTGGCAGTAGACACGTAGCAAGTGGTACTTCGCTGCTGCCTGAGTCGGTGGCAGTTCTTGTGGATGCAAGAAAGTGGTGGCAGTGCTCACTTTTCTGTGAAAGATTAATTGCTATTATCATCAAGTGACCTATTATCATCAAGTTATCATCAAGAAGACCAAGGGACCCTAATGAATGCCAAAAAGGCGGGGTCCTCTGTGGTAGTGCACATAGATCCGGCGCTCCTTTTCCAGCGGTTTATAATAGTAGCCCAACGAACTGACCTCCGAGAAGAATACTTCAAGTACGAACTTTGTACGATTCCTCCTTCTCTTTTCGAAAGTGATGGCCTTATGAGAAAAGCAAATAAGCCAGAGCTTACAAAAGCGATCTTTCAAGCTTGTGGGATTGAGTCTCAGTCACCCTCAAGACCTACATCTGTGCGTAGTATCGTCTTGGACGGTGGTTCTCTTCTACATCAAATTCCATGGAAGGTAGGGTCAACCTTCAAGGTCATCTTTGCTTCATACGTCCATTACGTACAAGCATGGTACCCTAGTGCGATCGTTGTGTTTGACGGATATGAAGGTGGTCCAACAATCAAAGATGCTACCCATTTACGTCGAGCAAGGATGGTTGGCCGCCAAGTCTTTTTCACCGAAGAGATGACCCTCTGCATGAAGAAAGAAGAGTTTCTTTCATGTAAGACAAACAAAGGACGTTTCCTGAAGCTGCTCGGCAATCATTTGGAAGCCGTTGGTTTCCGAATTTTCCACTCGGAAGGAGACGCCGACGTTCTGATTGTAGAAAAAGCCGTAGAAGCTGCTAGTCTTACAAACACAATCGTGGTTGCTGATGATACTGACATCTTGGTTCTTCTGATCAGTCGATCAGATTCGCGTTCCAGGCGTTTATATTTATCACCTGAAGCCACGTTTTGCGGTACTAGTTCAGCTTGAGGTGTTAGTGAGATGAAGCAGAAGCTAGGAACAGATGTCAGCAATCGGATACCGCTCTGTCATGCCCTACTGGGTTGTGACACAACCTCTCACCTTTTCGGAATAGGAAACGGCAAAGCCGTTCAGCTGCTACTTTCCAACAAGAGTTTCAGGGACAGCGCTGCTATATTTGGCGACAAGCTCACATCGCTTGACGATATTGTGGCAGCAGGAGAGCGAGCATTGTTGATACTGTACGGTTGCCCGGATGTTTCGAATTTGGTCACTGCCCGAAAGATAATCTTTCACAGAAAATTGAGCACTACCACCACTTTTATACTTCCACAAGAACTGCCACCAATTCAGGCAACAGCGAAGTACCATTCGCTCTGTGTCTACTGCCAAGTTCAAATCTGGCTCGAGAACCCAGTAGACCCTTTACGCCTGGGATGGAAACTGCAGGATAATGAAGTTTTTGCGCCAATAAAAACAGATCTCCCTGCCGCTCCGTCTCAGCTGCTGAAAATTATCAAATGCTCTTGTCGTATTGACAGCTGTGATACTGAAAAGTGTACCTGTAAGAAAAGCGGACTTGAGCGTACTATAGCCTGCCGTACCTGTAAGGGAAGCTTGTGCAACAATTCAAAGTTTCAAGAAGAACTAAATGAAGAAGAATAACATTTAACTGTGATGATGAAAAATCTAGTTCCTACATTTTGATAATGTGCAATTTCTAAATATTTGAAAAATAAGATAAAAGCTTTTCTCTGAACGCATTAAGTTAAAACCTACCTTGTCTCATGGTGTTTCGTCATTCCTTATTCCGTAGTAGACCTTGATAAACGCTGGTAAGTTTTTTTCCCCTAAGACACAGTTTTTTTCCCAATTTTTTTTTTTTGCTGATAAATATTTTTCTTTTGGTAAGGTAACGAAATGAGTATCAGAAATGAATTCAGAGCCAAAAGCTGATCTAAAAAGATGTGTAAAACATTATAGTTTACGTTTTTAATTTTTTTCCCGGATTTTGAGAAAATAAATAAAAAAACATTAAAAAAAACAATTTCGCATCGAGCTAGAGATTTAGATTTTTGATATGTTGTTAAGCATTTTTTTCCGGTCCGAGTGGTGAAGAAACAATTTCTGTACCAATTTTTTCCTGGTCAAAACTTATTTACCCCGTGATCGTGTGTCGCTTGATTTTTTTTTTTTTTTTTTTTTTTTTTTTTTTTTTTTTTTTTTTTTACTTCATAAAAAAACAAAACATAAAAAAGAATGAAATGATTAAACGTGATGTTTCTGTCGAATAAATGAGCACAAAAACTGTCGTTTCTTAAAAGAAAAACCATCAATAAACTACTTTTCTTTTCACGGTTCCTCATTCTCTGATTCTGGACATACCTAAGAAATTGGCGCGAAAAACGTGAGAAAAGGGGAATTTCGAAAAGGGATGGAGATTTATATTTTTGATATGTTGTAGAGCTCTCTTTTCTGAACACAGTGGTGCAAAAATAATTTCTATACCAATTTTTTCCTGGTTCGACCATTTTTTTCCGTATCTTTCCCCTACTAGTCGTATTTTAGAGGATTTCCAAAGCTCAACATAATGTATTTTTTTTACTTTGATGAAAAATCAAGTGAATCAACTTAGTTAAATCAAGTATTATGGTAAATGTTGATATTAACCATTTGTTTTATGGACTTCGTGGATTTTCAGGAACGACTGCACCACCGTGTCACATTACTTCCTCCTCTGTAGCTGGGAAGATCAATATACGCTTTTTCATACTTTGAATAAATAAAAGTTCAAATAGGGATAAAATCCTTTTAATAGACAGTGATGATGATAACAGTGATAGAAATTCACAAAATACCAGATATTTCGGTCACATATACAGTGACCGTCATCAGTAGTAAAACTATCCCTATTTGAACTTTTATTTATCGTCATGGAAAGGCAGTGTGGTCTTCGAAATTATCTACTTCATACTTTGAAATCGATAACTATCTCAGAATTTTCAATCGATAGCAATTTGGTCCTTTTTGAGCCAAAATCATAATTTTATAAAATGGCAGAAGACGTCACTCTCGTGGCAGAATCTTTTTGGTCACTTAAAAAGGGCACTAGAACTTTTAATTTTCATTCAAACCCTCTAGGACTATCAGTTCGATACGATCATCCTTGGGAAAAAACGCATCCGTGACATTTCTTCTGGGAAAAAAAATTGTAGATATGAGCTTGAAATGTCTATAGTGGGATTGTCTATTATGCTGAATCGGTACTTAAGTATTAAAAGTACTCTTTTATATACTGCTAAAGAAGTCAAGTTTGGTTTATGCTAATGAAATAAAATAAAATAGGATGAATAAATAATAGTTTAGAAACAAATTTGGGCTATATATGTGCACATTAGGGGGGTGGGGAGTAAAGCATACCATATATGAAATACGTAACCGAACCTAACCTAGTTACCTCCCCCCCTAAACCCCCTAAAAACAGTTTGAATATCGTAAACGCAATGAAAACCACGCTTTGCGTTGCATGACTCAATAGCGGTAGCTTTTTAATGGGTAACATTAAACTTATTGAACTTTATATATTTTAAATCAGCTTACAAATTCGATTCTTTTGATGTGCAACAGGCGGCGTGTGCCAAGCGTGGCGGAACTCTTTGGAACACGTGGCTGTTGAAAATGTACACCAGATGGTGAGAAGCGAACAACCCCTTGGATTCGGGTCGGGTTTGAAAGACCGACAAAATGCGTGAATTAGGCTATATTAAATTTGTCAGAAACTATTGAGGAAATTATTAATATTTGAGGTTTTCTAGGGGACAGGAACCCCTTGTGTTATTTGCCTGCCTTAAAGTAAAAAGAATAAAGGGTACTATTCTATTAATCGTGCTCTTTTGAATACGGCAATGCATACCAGTCACGAAATAGATCGAAACGCGTTATGAAAACAGGTTTACAATGCCTTCTGGTATGTAAACAAAGGCAAGAACTGTATTTAAATTGTTGTTTTTTGGGGTTTAGGGGGGGGGGGGGGGAAGGTACCTAGGTTAGATAAGATTACGTATTTAATATATGATCTGCTTTGCCTCCCCCCTCTCCCTAATGAGCAAATATAGGCTATAGCCCATATTTGTTTCTAAACTATTATATATTCATCCTATTTTTTTTCATTAGCATTAACCAAACTAGCGCTATATAAAAGAGCCCAGTTAATAGAACAGTACCGTTAAAGTTAACACAAAGTTAAGTTCAGCTAAAATTGATGCAATTAAACCTACTACAGATTTTAGCCATATCGCTTAAATGTTTCTTAACGCATTATTGTCGTTCACAATTTTTTTTAGCGCAATCAAGTTTCATTATATTTACTAAGCTAAGTTGTTAATTATTATTTTTTCGTCCAAGTCTTGCATGTCTGAAACTTTTTATCTGGCTAATAAGCGCTATGACTGTGAAATGTGTTTTCTTATTTCCGTTGCTTGACTACAAGTCGTTCATTTTGAATACAACACCCACGGTGCAGTTGAAAGCTTTGAATACATTAATCGTAATGTTACTTGCTTCGCCAAGGCGACATCAAGCCAAGCCCTGTTCTGGCGACCGACTGAGTGGCGCCAGACGTAGAATGCTTCCGGGGGCCCTAGTTGTAGCCTAATTTAGAAGTCATATCCTCTTGATCCTATTTTCCTGCTTGTTTTATGTTTACTTATAAGGGTCTGGAGATAATGTATAAGGTGGTTCAGTATTTGCTTCAACTCAAGAAGGTTTGCGTTATTTAAGTGTAACCATAAACTTTATTAGACTGTTTTGAAAGGAACGGTATTCCTTCGATATATCCACTCTTGTATATACTGCTTGTATGCTAATGAAATAAAATAAAATAGGATGAATATATAACAGTTTAGAATCAAATTTGGGCTATATATTTGCACATTAGGGGATGGGGGCAAAGCATGGCATATATTAAATACGAAACCTAACCTAATCTAGGTAACCCCCCCCCCCGAAAAAAAATAACACTTTAAATATCGTATACGCAATTAAAACCACGCTATGCATTGTATTTCTCTACAGCGGTGTCTTGCATCATCCGTCAAAACGTTTTTTTCATCGAGCCTTCAGTTTGAGATATATAAAAGAGTGGGTATATTTAAGGAGTACCAAAGGAACTCTTAAGATTGTTGTATCGTATGCTGTGTAAAATTGTGGTCGCATTTATTTGTCCTTTGGTCCTCAATGCAAACCAGCCTGGTCATGTTTCTGTACTGTTCAAGTTCAATCATTTTATTATTAACATATACATGTATATAATTGACATAGGCCCATGGGGAGAAAAGCTCGAAAAACTAGGCCTAGACAAAGATACAATAAAAAATTACGCTACAATACAAAGATAATTACGACGGCAAAGATACAAGAATACAACAATAATATGAAAGTAGTACCTAGCCCAGGATCCAAATATAAATATAAATAAAAAAAAAATCAATATTATTAAATATAAATTCATACTAAAAGATAGCCGAGAGGCCCACATTCACCTAGAACAACAATCCAAACAAATAATTTAGTCATATTGAAAAGACGCTTAATTAAAAGTAATCCTGAACTAAATGAAATTTAAGATTCCTTTTTATTAAATGGATAGAAGAAAATTTAACAATAAAATCCTTGTGAGCATCCCAGCACTGGGCTATTGACACGAATATGGGAGGATGGGAGGTCATCCTCAATTGTGGGGAGGGTCCAAACGAGGAAAAATAGTTATACCCCTATTAAAGGGGGAAAGGGTTAACCTCCAAAACTGGATCTAACATTAAGAAATCGACCCTATATTCCTTAGTAGGTAACTACTTATTATACAGAACACACCTAAGAAGTGTAGTTAGGTTGATCATTCTTACCTCATAATCTATAGAATAATCACAGATAATACATTTTGCATGCCGCCTCGCGATACCCCCCCCACCCCCCATATGTTCAAATATATAGCCCAAATTTATTTTATTATTATTTTGTGGCGGCAAGTAATTTGCTCAAGCCTGAATGAAAAAAAAAAGAAAAAAAAAAAAAAAAGAAAAGACATAGCCAAAGATTCAGTGTTGATATTAACAGGCAATGCGCATCGATGGTGCCATGAGTTTAGCCAGATGGGGGACGATGTTGATACGATCGGAAATAGAAGGTTTGAATTTTTTTTCTAGGGCCGAAAGTAATTCGAGGGCAACTAAATCCCCTCCCGTGTCTTTTTTATCCCATGCACTCCATAACCCTAAGTGATGCAGGAACATAATTTTGAGATAGCGATTTCTTTTTGAATAACCGAGACATCCAAACATGTACATCTGGGGGACAGTATGATAACCACAGTCCTAGATGCAAGGGCCCACAAATTTTGGATTTTTACCTTTTCTTCGTTGCCACATTTTAGTAGAAAAGGTGGGTATATTACTACTCCTTGTTAAAACCGTAAGCATGCAAATAATTTAAACTTGGTTCTGTCCAAAACGAGTTATTTCTTGACGCGGTACATAAAACTAGCAAAATTCCGTCTCAATGCAAAAATGTACTAAGTCCCTCTTCGGTGCTAAAGTCCTGAATCAATGTAACAAGGAGACAAGATCAAGATGAGAAGCATAATATCGGGTACCATTGTAATCCCCTGGTCGAAATCCTTATCCGGAGGTTTATAGTCCCCTCTTTTGTGTACCCCCCCCCAAGTCCCCTTAGTAAGCGAAAACTAAAAACACAATTTGAAAAAAAAACACTCAATGAAAAAAATGTCCTTCATTTTTTTTTCATGAAAATAGTTAAATTTCATATGTGCGAATTCTCAAAGGTACCGGTGACAAAATACCCCCCGTACTCTTTAGTTATGTGATAAAGTTGTATATCTTGTGGGAAAGTTTAAAGAAGGTAGGAAATAAAACCTATATTTAATGTCACGGGTACTTTTTAATTAAACGAAACACACCCAAGAAGTGAAGTTAGGTTAATCCTAATGAAATATAACCTTTATATAAAAACCATGTCATGTATAAACAAAATGCATTTTGACTTCTTTAGTTGCATCGCCTAAATTAAACAAAGATCTTTTTAAGGTTTAATGTGGACGTTAAAAAAAATTAAAGAAGTTAAGTTTTTCTTACAGAAGTAAAGAGTGAAGTTGAAACTTAAAACGAACGAAAGTTAGCGCTCGCGGATTTGGCAAGGTATATCAACAAAACTAGAATAAATAAACTAACTCGTAGTATTTTCCAAATCCTTAGAATTCTAAGCAGTTGCGTTTTACTGAAAACTCAGCTTGCTTCAGTTTTTTAGAGAATTATAATTGTGTATTAAAAGTTATCAATATCACGCACGGTCTGTAAAAGACTATTGAGAGATTTATAAATTAGTGCTTTATTTTCTCAGTACTGCTCATGGAATTTCCTGAAAACATAGAATCCCCAGAAAATGTCCGGTTTTTTTATGCCAGGAAAGTATGTTCTTGATTACAATCATTCTAGTGACAAAAAACTGGGGATTTTTATCACTATTTGGTATATTTGAAGATAAAAAAACAAACTAAAATGGCATTTTCATGCGTTTTATGGCATTTTCATGCGGCATAGGCCGAATTAGGCAAATTTTGAAAATACAATTACGTTAGGTCAGTGGTGCGTAATTGATGAACAATTTCATTGAACAATGAACAATTTCATCTGAAATAAAAATATCCGACGGTACTTGTCGGTTCTTGGAAACACATTCAAGAATTACGCTTAGGTTACATCTAAAAAACCGGTTTCATAACTACAAAAGCATGTGACGGATGATACAATGCATTGGACTTAAACAGAATGCATTGGACTTCTATAACTTGGGCTATATATTTGCACATTAGGGGGCGGGGGTGGGGGTTAGGTTTGCATAATTTTGTTTCTCAAGTATTATTTTATCATCATGTTTTGTTATTTTTTATTATGATTAACGTAACTTCCTTCTTGTATGTGTTTCGAATAACCGACAAGTACCTATCCGACGAGTAAGATTACTCATCAAACTGTTTCTCTTTTTCATTTCTCAAATTAAACTCTCACACTGACTTAAAGTTTCAGACAGGAACCAATGCCACTTTTAAGCATTGGAGTCATAGAAGACTTTTTCTCTTCGATTCTACCTTGTTTAGATGTTTCACTCTGGCCTCTACGAAATCAGGGTTTGGGAGCATTCAGGGTTTTTGGGTCACTCCGGAGCAAGCACGTGTGTAGGATGTAGTTTGGGGAGTGGAGGTACAACTTCGAAAAGAGGAACAAAAATGGACGATTTTATGGAAAACACAAGAAATTCTTGGGTAAATGGTATAAAGCTTGTGACTTTGGGGGATGGGTATATGCGCGGTTTCCCGCGCATCCCGTGTACGTGCCTGCTTTGGTTAAAAATTCAAGACTTGTTAATTAAACGAAACACACTCAAGAATTACGTTTAGATTAGATCTCAGAAAACCGGTTTCATAATCACAAATACAAATGACTACTATACTAGGCTACATGGAAAATGACCGCCAATATAGTGCTCAGAATGAGAACAAAAGAAAATGAAGACGTATAGGGATTTCGTGGACGACCCCAGTTGACATAGTAGGGTAAATGGATATATGTTAGTACTGTCGGCTACGTCTAGCACAATTTTTTTCCCCACGGAATTTACTTTTGATGGCAAGGCTTAGCCTGAGCGAGATAAACGGTATCTATGCAGTTATATTTTAATTAAATATTTAATATATATATATATATATATATATATATATATATATATATATATATATATATATATATATATATATATATATATATATATATATATATATATATATATATATATATATATATATATATATATATATATATATATATATGTATATTAGGGGGGCTCAACTTTTTAAAATTATGTTGTTTTTTTTTGTTATTTGATACAACTAATTTTAGGGTCTTTATCATCTACACGATTCATTTATATATGTATAAGGCTGGCTCATTGGGGTAGTTTGTCTGTATTACCGAACTTTATTTAATTTTTATGTATTTAATGTGTATATTCACCGGAAAGATCCTCAAGTTAATGGTAGATAATTAAAAAACTTCGGTATTCATGTTAATATGGGTTGGGGAATAGTTTCCCCCTAAATCACGGTTACTTAGAAACACTTATTGGACCTTAATGGTAACTTACTAATGCTTAATGTTTTTGAAAGCCTATAATTAACAGTAAGCATTTGTATTTTCAGGTTATTCCTACTTATCGAGCTTGAGCGAAGCATCACGAAAAAAGGATTGTTCTCCCAGTGCGTCCCCTACTTGTCCGCTTAATTCCATATCGCAGTCCATTTACGACCATCTGAAAGGTTTTTCATTTTTCTAACTTTTTCTTTTCCTCCCCTGTTTTTTAATTGGAACCCGAAAATAGTTGGAACTTAACATGTTCTTTCTCCCCTATGATCTTGATATATGTTTTCCTGTTGGAGAAATTATACTTTTTCTTTATTCAGCTAAGAAGGGAACTATAGGTGATATAAGGTCCTGCTGGACATGGCTCAATGACATATTTTCTAAGTTTGTCATAAACATCCAAAGATAAGCTAAGGATGGTATCGTGGTTTGAAGGTATAAGGCGACATCTTAAATTTTAATTAATGTAGTATGGGAGAGCGATTTTGTCTTGTTCTTGATGATTATCCATGGTAGCTATTTGTTCATAATAACCCTGTTGTCATTTCTTCTACAAATATCCGAAATGTATTTTTGGTCATGTTTCTCTTGTTGATGGTGCATGTTTTGGTACTACAAAAAGCAGTTTTGTAAATATGTATTTGATTAACGACGCTTTTCATTATTAAGGGCCTCTAAATCCACATTTTATGTAGTTTTTACTTTGATGCCTGCCACGCCATCTTAAGCCTTATCTTAAATTTTGACTAGTTCAAGTAGTTAGATGGCGTTGCAAAATTCATGAGAATAACTTGTTTTAAATTTTAGGGAATGCAGCGATTTCCCAGGATTATTCTGTTGAAAATATCTAGTTTATTTCTACGAAACCTTTATAACGTCAAATCACAAGCAAAATGAATAAATACTTCAGATGGTACTAAGCCAATGTTGGTGATGCCAATTCGCGAAAATGCAGGATGGGCAAGAATATATTTTATTTTCTAAATGAAGATCCAAAAAAAACATAATTTATCTAATTTTATTCTGTTTATAAATTGCTTCATATGCTGCATGGACATCTCCTTTGTTGCTGATTGGTCATAAATCATTGAATCATTTTTGGTCTGTAATTACCTTCAAATGGCTCATAGAACTGACCTGTCTTGGTAGATCTTCTTTGGCTTTACTCTCATAAGCTTAAGTCTTTCATCACTTCCACCAAGTTGATAATTCAAATTGTCGCAAGGCACTTATATTGTGCATTTATGTCAAAATCAAAATATATGTTTTTATGCAATTAACAAATTCATTTCTTATTTTGTCGTTCTTTGTCTGAGTACTTAAATTAAGAATTTAAGATAGTGTAATTGTAGAAGGGGTTCACTCGAAAGTTTTATTCACATACCACAGTGCCATCTAGGTATTCTCAATTGTATGATACTAAGATCCTCTATTGGAGATGAAAAATTTAACGAATTTGCCAATAATCGGCTATTTTCTCAATTTAAAACATATGATAATTTTCTGAGCTGTTGACAGAAACTGCAGGGCATTGCTTTCCTTGCGAATAATCTACCCTTCTAAATTTGTCAATTTGCAAGGACTAACATTACTTCTGCCTTAAAGGCACAGAAAGCGCATTTTGTTAGGCTTAAAATTGTTAGTTGTGTTTGTGTATCTGTCAGCTCTAAAAAAACAATATTAGGGAAATGGGATATCCAAATAAGTAAAAGCTGAAGAATACGGCATTGGACTTTACAATCCCTACCGGCAGTGCTGATCTCCGTTTCATGACCCTTCAGCCTGGAAGTGCAATGAGGGGTTGGGGGCCAACCATCTTGTGCTTTCGCACGCCCTTCCTGTTTACCTTCCCCAGATTTCTCCAGGTACCCATTTAAAGCTGGGTCGACTCTGGCTGAGCTTACAGAGTCACGCCACTGATCCCTGTCCCAAACCAAATAATTGGGTACACTAGAATTCGAACCGTCGTCCTCTCGGACAAAGGATCCTAAATCCAGAGCACCATCCAAATAGCGATAAGTACGACATACTCTGTTATAGAACAGGGGACCCTAGAAGCTTGGGAGGGAACCTATTTGATTTGGAATTGAAAATGTACTTCTTTTTAAGGATCAAATATGGTCAGATGGCAGACATTTTCCCTTCCGCATCTTTTTAGCCTCCATGGATCTTTATACCCCACTGGACTACGAATCAAAATTTGGCATCCCAACCTCATTCTGAATATTTGAAATGTTAAAAAATAGGTCTACAGGAGACTTGCAACACAGTTCAAGGGGTAAGGGCCCAAAAGTATGCGAATAAGCTGGGGCATACATTAGATATATATATATATATATATATATATATATATATATATATATATATATATATATATATATATATATATATATATATATATATATATATATATATATATATATATATATATATATATATATATATATATATATATATATATATATATATATATATATATATATATATATATATATATATAAAAAAAAAATATATATATATATATATATATATATATATATATATATATATATATATATATATATATATATATATATATATATATATATATATTAGCAGAAAAGGTGAGCATACTGCATATTGTTAGAGCCGAAATTATGCAAGGAACTTAACCCTGTATATTGGAGGAAAAAAATGGGGCTGTGAAAGTTTGGTTTACACACAAAACAAGTCATGACCTGGTGAGAAAACGAGGTAAATTCTAAGGCTTGAAATGTTGGTTCATTTAGGGTCTTCAATGATTTTCCAACTCTTAGAATATAAAGCAGAATTCCGCGCATGTGCCGTACACAATCCAATAACCCTGGCCCTCTCTAACAAAGACCTATGCGAGCTTTGGGGTAATTTCACCATTGATTAACATGTAACTTTGAAAGCTGGTAGAAATATGTATTTGATTTCTAATAGTATTATGCACAAGGAAGCTCGAAATTATTTCTGTTGGCTGTCATCTTTGCTATGGCAAGAGCATAACGTTGCATTTGGGAATAAGTGTAATTGATTAAAAAGTGTAATTACACATTCTTTAACATTCGGAGAGGGCGTTAGACCAATCTAATAAAGTTAGATGTTACAATTGTTCGTTTTGTGCTTTGGGACTTTGTCTGTTGAGTTAAAACCGTAAGCATGTAAATAATTTAAACTTGGTTCTGTCCAAAACGAGTTATTCTTGACGTGGTACATAAAACTAGCAAAATTCCGTCTCAATGCAAAAATGTACTAAGTCCCTCTTCGGTGCTAAAGTCCTGAATCAATGTAACAAGGAGACAAGATCAAGATGAGAAGCATAATATCGGGTACCATTGTAATCCCCTGGTCGAAATCCTTATCCGGAGGTTTATAGTCCCCTCTTTTGTGTACCCCCCCCCCAAGTCCCCTTAGTAAGCGAAAACTAAAACACAATTTGAAAAAAAAACACTCAATCAAAAAAATCTCCTTCATTTTTTTTTTTCATGAGAATAGTTAAAGTTCATATGTGCGAATTCTCAAAGGTACCGGTGACAAAATACCCCCCGTACTCTTTAGTTATGTGACAAAGTTTTATATTTTGTGGGAAAGTTTAAAGAAGGTAGGGAATAAAACCTATATTTAATGTCACGAGTACTTTTTAATTAAACGAAACACACCCAAGAAGTGAAGTTAGGTTAATCCTAATGAAATATAACCTTTATATAAAAACCATGTCATGTATAAACAAAATGCATTTTGACTTCTTTAGTTGCATCGCCTAAATTAAACAAAAATTTTTTTTAAGGTTTAATGTGTACGTTAAAAAAAATTAAAGAAGTTAAGTTTTTCTTGCAGAAGTAAAGAGTGAAGTTGAAACTTAAAACGAACGAAAGTTAACGCTCGCGAATTTGGCAAGGTATATCAACAAAACTAGAATAAATAAACTAACTCGTAGTATTTTCCAAATCCTTAGAATTCTAAGCAGTTGCGATGTACTGAAAACTCAGCTTGGTTCAGTTTTTTAGAGAATTATAATTGTGTATTAAAAGTTATCAATATCATGCACGGTCTGTAAAAGACTATTGAGAGATTTATAAATTAGTACTTAATTTTCTCAGTACTGCTCATAGAGGTGTTTAAGGACTCATATAAAAGGAAATTATTATATCTATTACCTTTTGCAATTAAAAAAAGAGGATGTTAAATAATTCAGTTTTTTTTTTTTTTTTTTTTTTTTTTTTTTTTTTTTTTACAAAAACTATATCTTCAAATAGAAAATGATATGGCTCACGTATCTTTTTGGCAAAGGTATGATGTCATGCTTGGTCGATTCTGTTGCCTGATTCCCTGATTACTTTAAAGAGCGGCTTGGTAAAAGTAGTGAAAATGTGGTTCGTTCTTTACTAGGTTCTAGCTAAATAAAGGGTATCTTAAGTTTTTGAATCTGAGGCTCTGGTTTTTCAGCAGCCCGTGAAAGATTGGGTGCTTAACCATATCATGCACACTCTGAGGAATCACACACAGTGGGCAGAGCTTTTTGTGAAGTTGAACCAGAATGAGCAGTTTTCATCTTTTGTCTTTTAAATTGACCCTGGTCTCTAACACTGACGCCAGTGCGGATCCAGAATAGGCCAGGGGGGGGCTAGGCGTTTTGGGGGGTGAAAGGACTGAGGGGTATTGGATACCCCCAGCAAGGTGGGGGGTCTGGGGGCCCTCCTTGGGAAAACGTTTGAAATGTAAGTGTAAAATGACACATTTTTAGGCCTTTTTTAACTCTTTATTAACGAGAGTTTATTTTGAAGCCATTAAAATGTGCTTACATTAACATATCATGCTCTGACCCTTTTTGAACATTGAAAGCTGTTACATTTTTATTTCAAGTACGGAAATACTTTTAGTGCTGATATTACTATTTTTCGAATGATTAAGTTTTTAAAATATACCTGTATGTACATTTTTAGTGGTTCTACCTTATAATAAGTTAGTATAATGCATTAATGCATTACATATTCCCTATTTATAATGATTTATATCGATCCTTTATGTAAAACCAAAGTAGGAAGGCTGTAAATTCAAAAAAAGAAAAACTCGTACAAGTTTACGATCTATCACTTTTGCCATATGAATTGAAAGCAATTTCAGGAAGTGCTGAATTCTCTCGTTAGAAGCACTTTCACCTTGAAACATCCCTAAGTGGTAACAAGGTGAAAGTGCTTCTAAGAAAGTGAGCTCTCACATGGCTAACAAGTGGAATCAGATATTTCAAAGGTACAAGGAATTGATCCAGAAAGATTCTAAATTATCTGATCCAAATTCTATTGACGAGCTAATCAAGAAGGCAAGAAGGCTTTGTTACTGTAGAGGGACTGAAACTTCTATCTTTCTTGACCAGAGGAGAGCTCACTAGTGGTAATACGAAAGTAATTATAGGTTTGATGATGTGTCTGGACATTCCTTACATAGTCACATCGGCAGGTTTCATAAATTTAGTTCAAAAAATCATATTCAATTCTTTATTGGGGATGAAAATTACATAGAAGATTTCAAAGTACGTAGAAATGTACATTAGAAAAGTACATAGAAGTTTAGAAGATTCTTGGGGATTGCCGATTTCCAATGTTCTCACCAAAGTCCAATCTCTGCGGATAACTCTAATGATGAAGCAGAAATATCCTCATAGTAGATAATGGCAGCTTCCATAGAAAAGTTAGATTGAATTAGTCCCTGCAGATGTGAAACCTCACTTACGGAACTAAATCTTATGTTGAACTCAGAAATAAGGTGATCCAAAAATGGAATGTATATTGCCACCTTGTAATACTGTTCTGCATCTTGAACTGGTAGCTGGACATTAGCTCTTCGAGTCTGTCAACTGCATGTTCGGGGTAAGATTACTTCTTCGCCTAATTGCAATGCTGTGGCTTGTGAAGATGCAAATACTTTCTTGAAGTCAATGTCTACTTCCGATCTCATTTGTTTGAGTTTACTCAGTATTGACATTATATAACCTTTTGCAGTTGATACGTCTTGTTCGGGGTCTTGGAGAAATTTACTAAGTTTTATAGTATGAGCTAAGCAATGAACAGCCGTGTTTAAACTGATGATAATGTCACTTCTTCTTAATGCGGCTCCAAAGGCAACTGCTTTAGGTGTCGTTTCTGAGTCCTTATCTGATTCCATATGCTCCAGTAATTCAGAAACAGGATAATAAGCTCACTAAAAATAATAAGGCTGGCAACCGAACAGAACAAATTACCCATTTTATCTAGTGTAAATTGGATACCCAGAGGAGGGGGCGGCTATAATCCCCTAGCCCCTCTCTGGATCCGCCACTGACTGACGCTATGCATTTGCATAAATAACTTGTTATGCTACATTTGTATCTAATTTTTCAGACCCTGTTACAATTAGGATATCTTTTCGGACTCGATCAAATTTGATGGGTAGTATTTTTGCTCTACCTGATTGCATTTTCAAAAACACATTTTATAATTCACGGAAATATAGAAGTTTATGAAGTTGGATTAGATTTCCCAAGTTTTCTCCCCTCCTCACTTATATTGAAGGTCAACAACTCTGCAGAACACATATAAGCTAGCAAAGCAATCGGTAATGGCTAGAATGCGCCAAAACGTTGTTCACAGGGTGTTTTGTCGATAACTGGAGCCACCTGTAAGATGGTCCGGTGACTGCACCCACTAATGCGTCTTTCAAGTCGGAGCTTGACAAAGAGGGAAACTGTCAGCCATGGAACTGTGAGTGGGACAATCTATCACCCTAAGCTACCAACTTGGGCCAGGTCACCAGCACTTTTCCCGGAGGTTGATGCCGCTTGTCAAACTCAACTATCTTGCACACTATCAAAATTTGCTGTTTGTAGGGCAATATCAGCTTTAATCACCGGAGAATGGTTTCTCAAGGACATACCTACCATATGGTCATCGTTATCGAGTGGGCTTAAATTGCATCATAATCAATTTCTAGTGTGCTTTTGTTTTTAATGAAATCTCAAAATTTTGGTGAAGCAAAACCTTTTGATGTTTTTTCTTAAATATTATCATAATTGAAATTAGTACAGTGCCAATGAAAATATTTGAAAATTATGAAGGGTGCGAATTCAACAATATATGATAGTTGACTGCTAGTATCCTACGATCACCAATAAACTCGGGGATACATCCAGAAGATCAAAATTACTTTTTAATATGCTAACACGATTAATTGCTTTGGTAACAACAACAAAAATCCATCACAATATGCTAAAACTGGAGGGCATAGTCTTCTTCGATTCGGTTTATTGTAAATTCAAAATATATTAACAGTTTCGGCACAATCACAAGCAAACTAACAATATTAAAGAAAAATCCAACTAATTATATAAATCTAATCATGTGCATTTATTAGCCTCCCCCTCCTAATCTAAATTGATATATGAATTTCCCCATACATCAATCAAAATTTTCAAAAAGTTAAACCGGGTCCCTTCTCTTCTGTGAAATTATTGATCGTCGAAAATTTTTTATTCGCACATCTGAAGAGACTATCCTCGAAAATCACCCAAGTCCAGCTGAAAATCTGGTTCTGAGTTTTAATGTCAACTTAAAAAGCGATTTTTCATTGATTTAATTATTTGTTAGGTATAGCCTACCTTTGCTTTCACAGCGTAGTGCCTCTCGCCTCATCCCAGATTACAACTTGATTTTCAAGAATGTTCCAAATTTTCCTTACATATAAACTTGAGACATGAACAGAATCCGTCGTAATGTTGCCCTTATCCCTATGACTAATTAGATTAAGCAGGGACATTGCAGCTACCGACTTTTTTCTGGGGGGGGGGGGTGGATTAAAAAATTAATTCCTCTGTTTAAGAACCATGAAAGTGAATGTGCCTTTGGTACCCCTCTTTCTGGTGTGAAGGTTGTGGGCTTCCTCTTGCCCTCCTAATTCTGTCACCATGACAGGATTGTCATATATGTATCAGACACATTTTCCTACATAATAGTAAAGTATAATCAACTATTGAAAAAAGGACATGTATTATAACTGGTTTCCTTAATATTTATATGCTCGTCTTTTCCTTTCATGCTTCACTTATATCTACTTCCTTAAACACAATGTAATAAAGTGTTAGGCAGTAATGTTGGCCAACTGTTCTGTTGTCTCTGTCCGTCAAATTCGAGCAAGTAAATTGTCGTTGATTTGAGTTTGATCCAATGTCAATCTGCTACATTCATTTTAATTTATAGATTTAGTTTAAAAAAAGGAGTTAGCCTGGCTTAAAATGTGTTATTTTTTAAGGGTAGGTGTTCATTTTAGATGAAAAGTGTACTGATGTCACCAAATACTAAAAAATGTCCTGAAGTACTAAAAATGTCGCATTTTGCAGCCATGAATGCTTGCACATAATTGTACAAGTAAACATTAATATATATGGATTTAGAAGAAAGGATCTATCCTGGCTTAAAATGTGTTATACTAAGCCAGTTTCGATCATAAGCCAGTTTCGATCATATTTCGTTTCGATCATATGTGTATATGATCGACGCCTTAGCCGATGGTTGACTGAGAGATAAGTTTATTTCCAGCAAACCATTACTTGAAGGCAACATATCTCTAATCAAAATTCAGTGGGGTCGAAATGATTGCACTTGGCGAGAAATCCCTTCATAAATTTAGTAGAGTCGTGAGGGGAATAAGACGTACAAAATCCCAGGGGATCTTGATTTATGGCGTCTAAGACTTCCCCAGTCTCTCGACCATCTTGTCTGTCTTTAGGGATATATACTTGAATACATTTTTCCTTATAGAAGCTTCAGATGCTTAAAAATAATTATTTTTTGTTTTATTGAATGTCAAATGGTTTCGATTTGTTTTTCTTTATAGAATTTACTTTGATTAGTACAAACTAACTTTTTTCTTCATTTGAAGGAGATACGTTGCTATATACATAATTAGGAATATGCAATGGGTGCCATTTGGGTCCTCTAGAGGTTTTAATACCTCTTTGTTTTTTCTTTTTACCCTATAGGCCGTTAAAACAGCATCTTTACCAAATTAGAGTTTCGTTTCTTTCTTTCAGGTCGTCTGTCAAATTCATCGCCTTCATCTTACTCCAGTTTTGGTTTGGATGCAGTTGAAAATGTACCTGAAGTTTCATCAGTTGCCACTTGTGGCACGAATGAAATATCTGCCGCAGCCTGCCACCGAGGTATGCTGAAAAATGGTGCTAGAACGTGACTCAATGTTGACGAGATCACATCCTGTGAAAGGCCAGGAACTTACTAGTTGTAATAATAGATAGATAAATTCTTTATTGGCCCTCATGTATATACGTATATAATCATATGTATATATATAAAAAAAACTCAGTTCGCAATTTTTAAATTTCTACTTTCATTTTGTTACTTAGCACCGTCCTATTTTTTCCCTGGCAAATTGTATGTACCAATATATGGTGTAACCATAATCGATTGTAACTATACCTCTTCATTCCTAAGTCTATGTCACTCTTCCGCCCATACCTCCTCTCTTCCTCCCCCCTTCCTCCCTCTAGACTGGATAGGGTTATGTAGATAATCAAGACACTGAAAATATAAATTGCAAAAATAAAGGTTTGTTTCTCCTCCTAGAAAATAATAAAAAACAAATTTTGATTTTGTCTTTGTTCAATTATTGTAAGTTAAATCTTAGTTCTTATCAGGGAATCAGTTAATCTATACCGTTTTTTTTTCATTTACATTCCCTTTCTTAGTTCTTTTATTAATGGTATCACTAAGATCCGAATTAAAGAAAGAATTATACTCTTTCTGCGTTTTTCTTTGTTCAATTTTTACCCCCGGAACCCCTTTAGCATTCTAAAATCCAGTTGCTAGGCAGGTGGTTCCTAAGGTATCTACATTAAAACAAGGGGCGTCAAAATAACGAATTTACTAAGTAGCACTTCTAGTTGTAGTTTTCAATAAAAGTGAACACCAGATAAAAGAAATTTTTATTATTGGTTTCTTGGACGATTTGGAATTGTATTCAAAAATCTAGCTTTTTTGTTCTGAAATATTACCCTCACTTCTGCATCGCTAGAGAGTGGAAAATTATAAACTCAAATTATTTCTGTGTATTTATGGTTTTTGAATATTAAGGAAACACAAATATTACAAAATAAGAGAAAAAACAGTAAATTGGCTAAACATACACTTGCTGTGATTCAGGTCAAGACAGTAACACTGAAATAATCTTCTAATACTTTTTAAAAGCTGGTATGCACACGCCCCTGAATGTGCCACTACCCTTTTGTATTTAAAGGCACATCTATGCATGGTGACAGGGAAAGTTATTTTTTAGTGTAGTATTGAGAAGGAAAATGGATATATGTTACTTTATTAAGTTTGCTTTAAAAAAAAACAACAAAAAACAAAGGAGCTACTTGCTGTAACTTGTCTACTCAACTTCTACTTTTTCCTATTTACGTATGTTGTGGCCAGTATGTTTATTTACGTATGTTGTGGCCAGTGTTAGTAAGTGATTAAAAAAAAACAAAAAAAACAAACAAAGAAGCTGCATACTGTAACTTGTCTACTCCTGTTGTACTACTTTTACTACTTTTCTACTACTTTAGTACTTTTACTATTGTACTACTTTTTACTGTTGCTTTATTTACGTATGTTGTGGCCATTGGTAGTAAGTGATTAAATATGCATCATTTACGGCAAGGGAAATTAATGGATAGGCATATTTTGTCAAATAAATAGTTAGCCAACAATTATTGTGCCATATTGTGCCAACGCATACAGTCGCGTTAGCCAAATTATCCATATACCATGAACATGTACAAAGACGCGGTGAAGTCCTGAACGGATTATTTATCTGAAGTTTTAGATTTTTAAATGTATATACTAAATTATTTTAGAAAATAAAAGACAAAAAAAAAGAAAACAAGGAAAATTTAATTTGAAAATAATTTGAGGTATTTGTTAAGTACAGCGACCACATTCAAGAAGTGTGATCTGTTTAAACCCGGTTTCTCTGTTGGTTTCTTTGTGTGTACTCGGAGATAATCAGCTTAGGCTGAGCGAAATAAACTACTAAGCTTGTATATTTTGATTAAATATTTAATATGTATAGTTGGTTAGGTTAGATATTTAATATAATGTGTTCTGGGCGGCCTGCTTTCCATAATTCTCGTTGTAATTTCCATAATTTTGTTACTAAATTATTATATTTTTATCATATTTTGGTATGTTTCAATAGGATTTTAGCCAAACTTCACTTCTTGAGTGTGGTCACTGTACTTAACAAGTACCCAATGAGAGTTATATCTACAATTAGAAATTTGACTATGATTTGTGAATATTTGTTAAATCCACTAAATTTTGGTTAATTCACTTGTGAAGTTCCAATAGTGGTCTAATGAAAAGCTCGATTTTACGGTTTATTTATAATTGAATGAATACGGTGTTAGGAACTAAAACTAAATAAAACTTGAAAAAAAACGAGGCAGCTAATTATTAAAATAATTAACTGTGAACCTTACTTTGAATATTTCCACGAGTGTTTGAATATTTTGAAGACCTTGTTTTGAAGATTTTAAGCTGTTCTTGTTATTTTGTGAAACTTCGAAGCCCCAACAGAAATACAGTAGAAAATGTAAGTAGTTTCAGATGACTGAGAGTGAATATCCTCCTATTCCCATTTTTTTTTTTTTTTTTTATTCAGGCCTTTAATGCGACCTTTTTTATTTCAGATCCCGGTCATTGGGCTACATTAGCCTATTGGGAAGGTTCTGTCAGAGTCGGTCACCTCTGCCCTGTATCTAGTCCTGCCTTGTGTATAACCGCCGCTCCGTTTGAACTAACTCCTCCTGAAGCCCCAACATTGAGTCTCTTTAGCTTAACCAAAGATAATTATAGCACCGAAAAATCAGTGAAAGCTATGGGTAAAATTGGACCTGGTAAGGTTCTGTTTTATTATGTATATTAAAATTAATGAAAAGATGCTAAACATAAGGTCTTTTTTGAGAATTTAGAGATTGGAAAAAATCTACCGGGAATGTTTGTTTCCATGAAAGCATAAAAATTTTCTATTTCCTTTAGCAAATGTATATTCGAATCTAAAACTTTCCCGAATGTGTTTTATAGAATAATAGCGTTAGAACGATTCGTAGAACTAAGAAATAAACTGTTAAGGCAAATTGGAAGCTTTATAGAAAACCTTTACTTTTCATCAAGGAGGCACACTTGTGCCTCTATAAAGAGGCGACACACCACAATGTTAAGCGATTTCAGGTCCTAGAGGTCGCAGAGAGACGGCGGTAATCACATTTTGTAGCCCAAGCTCAAACTAAGAAACTTGCAAAATTTCATCCTCCTCCGACTTTATCTTCATGGGGTAAACTGGGCCGGAAGTTTGGACCCTCCCACCACAGCCCCCTTTAACGTTGTCCGATTGGACTGAAATTTAGAGGTTAAGCTTTCCTAGGGCCCGGGAGCTTATCCTCAAAATTTCAGCTCTATCCGATCACTCCTTCCCTGTTTTCAAAAAACCAAATATAGCCACTTAAAATTCATCATCATTTCTTTTTTTTTTTCTTTTTGCCACGCCTACAGGCCACAGTTGGCCACGGATCCGGTTGAATGAGGACTCATTCGAAGCAGAATTCGACCTGTTAGGGCCTTTTGATATTTTCAGACCGAAAAAATTATCCCCCGAATTTACATTTACGAAAAACCTTAGTTTTTTAGTTTTGCCCTCCTCAACGCCTCGCTCTTTACGCTAAAGTTTTTATTGTTTAAAAAAAGATTTGTGAGAAAGTAAAAATTTAGCGTAAAGAGCGAGGCGTTGAGGAGGGCACAGCCTCTTTCATATACGGAATAATTTCTGTTCGTTTTAAGATTTAATGTCGCTGCTTACTTTCAGTTTAAAATTTTTTATTTTTTTTATTTAAAGGCTGCGAAAGCGGGGGTTTGGGGGCGGAAGCCCCCCAACTGTGCCTCGTAATCCCTGTACGTTTTAAGGTTCGACCTTGTAACTCAGCCTCTTTAACTCTTTAGAAAACGTAGTTTTTTTCAAATAATTTAAGATAAGATGACTTTTATTTGAAAACGACTATCACAAGCAAAGCTGGCCAAATTTGTGTCTTTTGTCAATTAAAATAAAAAAAAAAAAAGATTAACACAACTAAATCACTATAAATCAACTGGGTAAACAATGCAATAAAAAAACAAAGATATAAAATATTTACACAAATTTGAAAGGGAAACGCAAAAAGGTCAATCGAAGAAAACCGATAGGAATTGCAAAAGAAAAATAACCTGCAAAATATATGAAAATTACTAAATTAAAACAATCGTCAAAGATAAATATCAACTAAAAATAAGAAAGCATATGCTTTTTAAACTTGAGTAAACACCAATTAAATTGGCACTAAACAGTAATCCTGGTAATAAAAGACGGAATTGAGCTGCTCATATACTTTTCAGTTCGACAGTAGATTGGAGTGATTTATATGGGTACGTATATACCGTATAAATTTACGTATTATACGGTACTTATATTTATGTTCGAATTTTCTTTATGGTGCATTCATCTAACTTTGATATTTTAACATTTTACATTTAACATATTTTAACATTTATATGGGTACGTATATACCGTACAAATTTACGTATTATACGGTACTTATATTTATGTTCGAATTTTCTTTATGGTGCATTCATCTAACTTTGATATTTTAACATTTTTAATATTTAATTTTAAATTTAATATTTTTTATATTTTAATATCTAACTTTAATATTTTTAATATTTTCGTGCTTTCCCGCTTAGGAGGTATTTTTTTTTTAAGTGGGAATAGCGGGAAAGGCTATTTGCCTTTCCCGCTTAGGAGGTAAGTCCTAACTGGGCTAGGTCGGGGAGGAAATAGTTCCTAGGTGTGGGAATTAATTATAGCCTTTCGACTAAAGCTGATGCAAAGGATCTCGCGTCTGTTATTTAGGGCGGCCAAAGTTGTCTTCTTTAAAAGATGAATGCTAGGCATTTGTATTTTAACGGTGTTTAGAAGATAATGAAAAATATATGTATTCAAATAAAGGCCGGACAAATGATATTTAAATGCAAATAATATGATTTACTAGGCATCCAAATCTTGAAAAATCCTTATTTTGAGGTAGGGATATGTTAGCCTGTTTAGTAGTATTGTCAATGTGGATGTTCGATTTAAGACTGGGCGACAAGGTAACTCGTTGCCGATTTAAGTAACTATTTTAAGAAATAAAAGTGACCCCGACATAGTTCTTTGGGAAATTCCACAGGAAGTAAGGACGGGACCAGGGAAATGTATTTTTTGTTTTTTACCGCTAACGATCCGTTCGAGAGGGATGACATGGTGATGTTTGCTAAAAAGAGGGCTGAGTTCATAGTGCTTCAATAGTCAGTGAATTGGGATTTTAAAGTCGACCAATTCAAAGGGTTTTTGGAAACCAACTAAGGCAGGGTTTAGCTTAAAGTCTGGCTTTTGGTTGTATGACATAGTGATATTTGCTAAAAGAGGGCTGAGTTAAAGTCGACCAATTCAAAGGGTTTTTGGAGACCAACTTAGGCAGGGTTTAGCCTAACGTTTCGCCTTTGGTTGTTGCTTAAGATGGTGTGTAACGGTTGCAGGAGGTAATGAGTGGTAGAGGCGCAAAAACTCAAATTGCCATATTGTCTGACGTCAATTCGAGGAATAATTTTGATTTGCAGCCAATTGCAAAGAAAGCTTTTGTACAGTTTTGTAAGATTGGGAAAGTGTAATGGGGTATACCTTGGATACCAAAGGGGTTCCTTGGTGCATACCTTTGGCAAAACTCAAATTATTTGATTTCTTTCTGACAGGTATTATAAAACCATGTTTCCAACAATTTGACAATCCCCCAAAGCCTGTAATTTGGTTGAAAACATTTGCTTTCAGTAATTTTGTCTGATAAAGACTAAATTTAAACCAGTTCGAGAGTCCCAAGGGTAAATGCCGGATTTTCTAAGGTTGTCGATTTTATTTATATAATAGCAGAAGGAGAATTAGGGCTTACAGTAGCAGAGGTACAGTTGGGCTTTGTCAAGTTAAGTGAGATGAAAATATATTTCAGATGGACTTTTTAAGTATAGACGTTTTAAATATAGACGAGGTATAAAAGGACAGTCTAATTTTACGTGGGTTTATTGGAGTATAAGTGTATAATTGTGTGATTATTATGATTATAAAATGACCTAATTAATCGCTTAATAACTTTCTTAGGCTTTTAACCTCTGCTACACAGCCTTGCTTGAAAAGATTAATCTTTATTCTTATAGGGTTTTCTAAAGCTTCATTCACACAAGGGACAGCACTAGAACACTTCAATTTTTTTTTCCCCTGAAAAACGGGATTAATTATTAAACCTTAATAAATTTTAAAGAGAAGAAGTCCCTTCAAAACTGTTATCTGTATTGTAAGAAGTTGAACAATTTTCATTGGTATTCCATCGATTTTCATTGGTTAAATATTGTAAGGGTTATCAGTTAGGAATTTAGTTGCGTTTTTAGGTTTGTGTCCGATGCGACAGCTTATAGAGCTGCCAAAGAAAGCGCCATGTATAGTGAGTGTCTTTATGGCTAAGTTGTGTCTTCTCATTTGTAAACTAAGTATTTTACTGAGGTTTCAATGCTCAGAAAATTGTCTAGGCTGTCACATCGTTAATGACAAAAAATTTGGGCTGGAACAGCCAGATCATATCTACTACATGAAGAGGATTTGGGGTAAAAACCCCCAGTACTTGGACAGTGTGTGATCTTGGACAAATATTTTGACTAAAATGTATCTTCCCTAAACAACGATAGCAGGTTCTTAATCTTGGACCTCATGCAGAAAGTTGGGTTAGGCTGACTACAATCTTATAGCCACGCCTATTTAAACATGATTGATCTTTTCATGGGCGCCCATAAGGGGGCAGGGCTGGGGCGCCAGCCCCCTGACTGAATGACGCTGCCTTATATTTGTACTAATTTTAAAAAAACTTTTTCCACAAAACAAGTTTTACAAAGAAAATTAAAGAGCTCATTAAGCCAAAAATGGGCAGAAATAAAGTCAAATATTCTTCCAAGCGTAAAACTACCAAATATTACTATCAACATATAAATGAAACTCAAAACGAACAGAAATTACATTAAATAACCGATTCAAACTCAAAACGAGCAAAAATTAACATGACTAGTGCTGACAACCCCCATGCCTTCTTAAGACCAGAACATAATTTAGGCTTTATCGAAAAAAACAAAACAAACAGACAAATGACAGTGGATTGTCAGTTTAATATACCTATACTGATATTTATTCCTTAAAGTCAATATCCATCTCAGCCTTTCCTTAAAGTTTCACTTTAATACCAAAACACTTTTTGGAGACGGGAACAACGTGCCCCCTTTTCCAAATAAAGGACCTTGGATACCAAAGGGGTTCCTTGGTGCATACCTTTGGCAAAACTCAAATTATTTGATTTCTTTGTGACAGGTATTATAAAACCATGTTTCCAACAATTTGACAATCCACCAAAGCTTGTAATTTGGTTGAAAACATTTGCTTTCAGTAATTTTGTCTGATAAAGACTAAATTTAAACCAGTTCGAGAGTCCCAAGGGTAAATACCGGATTTTCTAAGGTTGTGGATTTTATTTATATTATAGCAGAAGGAGAATTAGGGCTTATAGTAGCAGAGGTACAGTTGGGCTTTGTCAAGTTAAGTGAGATGAAAATATATTTCAGATGGACTTTTCAAGTATAGACGAGGTTTAAAAGGACGGTTTAATTTTGCTTGGGTTTATTGGAGTCTAAATGTATGATTGTGTGATTTTTATGATTATCAAATGATCTAATTAATTGCTTAATAACTTTCTTAAGGCTTTTAACCTCTGCTACACAGCCTTGCTTGAAAAGATTAATCTTTATTCTTATAGGGTTTTCTAAAGTTTCATTCACACAAGGGACAGCACTAGAACACTTCAATTTTTTTTTTGGAAAATGGGATTCATTATTATACCTTAATAAATTTTAAAGAGAAGAAGTCCCTTCAAAAATGTTATCTGTATTGTAAGAAGTTGAACATTTTTCATCGGTTTTCAACGGAGTCAAAATCGTAAAGTCCTTGAATCAATAAGAGGCTAAAAGTAATTTTAGTAATTGTAAATGGTTGTTTAGTCTTAGTAACAGAAGATAAGATCAAACTAACGTGGTCACTGCTTTCGATTGGAGGCAGGATGGAAATGGGTTTGTAAAAGCTCGATAAATTAGTAGCATCATTTACAGGGATGTTACCTGTGGTGGTCGGGCCATGATCCCTTTTCATCAGCCTAGTTACTAGGTGGCCTGGTGGAGCTCAACCAAACCTGGCCAACAGCTGCAGTTGAGGTTTCGGTTGTTCCTGCTAGATTTGGCTTCTGGGGGGAAGGGCTACAGTCTTGTCATCCATATCTACCTGGAGGGTTTAATACATTTCAGTTAAATATTGTAAGGGTTATCAGTTAGGAATTTAGTTGTGTTTTTAGAAGGTTTGTGTCCGATGCTACAGCTTATAGAGCTGCCAAAGAAAGCGCCATGTAAAGTGAGTGTCTTGGTGTATTTATGGCTAAGTTTTGTCTTCTCATTGTAAACTAAGTGTTTTACTGGGGTTCCAAAGCTCAGAAAATTGTCTAGGCTGTCACAACGTTAATGACAATAAATTTTGTGATTTGAGATAGAAGTGAAACAGTTTTTCGTTTATGAGTTTTATCGTCGTTTCTTGGGCATAAGACTAACGTTTGGTGTTGTCTGGCTCTTTGGCAAATAACTGACGGGAAATGCAAAACGCAAGCTTTACTGCGAGGCGTAGTTGTATCTGCTGCTCCACAAATCTTTCTGACGTAATGAGACTTTAGCTTGGCAGTGGAAGTCTAGATAGAAATTGGTCATATAGATAAACGACTTTTACGGGTAATTTATATTTCTAAACTTCAATGATAATAATTTATTTTTTCAGGTGTGATCCTCTGGTACGAAGGTTCATCTGTGTTCCTTTACAACCGATCCAAATACCCTGTTTTTGTTACCTCTTCGTTGCTGGCTTCTGCTGAGTGGCCAGTTCACAGAATACAACATGGGCATAGTGTAGTGTTATTTGATTACAGAATCTCAGACAAAAGTCAGCATGACTCAGTGACTGTTAGCTTTGTTAAAGGCTGGGGGCCTGGATATTCTCGACGATTTGTTACATCCTGCCCCTGCTGGCTTGAAGTGCATTTGGTGCCCGAAAGATAACGATTACATATCCATAAATGTGCATCTTTATTATCCTCTTTTTTTGTATGCTAACTCGAAAATAACAAATGTTGCGCCTTTTTTTGTGTTATTTACTTCCCTGTGGCTTAAGTCCCATAGCAAAAACAATAGTATAGGAAGAGGCAATAAAGGTTTTGACAATTACGTAATTTTAAAGGAGCTTCCACACTTGTCAGTATCCAATATGAACAAAAGCCTTGTAATTGAGGAATATACCTGTACTGGAAACCTTCTATGAGGTATTCAATTGGGTAGGCAGGCAATACATCTTTGGATTGTTTAGAAGAACTAACCATATATGTTCGTATTAGAAAGTGCATGTCAAAATATGACACAAAAATAGTAAAATTAGAAAATGAGGAAACGAAAAAAATCTAGTTGTCGAAAAAACTAAAATTTAGAAAGCAAAATCTATTTCCTTTATTGATACCAGTACAAGCATGCACTTGAATTATAACATTCTTCTACATTATGATCCAGCACAAAGGGGAAATAGTCAGAAACTACCATAATATCCTCAGAACAGCAGAGGGTAGTTTAATGATTAATAAGTGCAAATTTCAGACAAAAAAAAAGATTTTATTTCTATATAAAAAATTATTCCATTAGAAAAAAAAAGACGGTATTTGTTTAGCCTTGTGTCGCATGATAAGGAGACATGTTAAGAAAACAATTCTTACTTTAAAATATGTATAATGGTTCTAGTTCTTATATTATCCAACGGGAGAACCTTTATCATCAAGTCTTTCTTCTGAAAATCCTTCTTTTTCTAACTTAAAAGAAATTGTTTCCAAAACCCATGGTAAAAGTACCAAGTTACTTAAGTCTTTTGAAATTGCCGCTGTAAACTGCCGCCAAATAAGTTTTTTTATAGACAGAGTTTAGCACGTGTTTAGCGCTTGTGTCAAAAAATATGTTTAAAGAAAAAGTAGTGAAAAAAAATTCCGTGCATCTTTTGTAACCTAACCTAACCCCTGCTATTAATATTTTGTATTTACGCCACTGCTATTCGCCCTTCGCCACTGCTCTTTAAAAAAAAAAATATTAAAAAGACCGGCATGAACGCTATCTATAAAAGAACTTATTAGGAGGCAATTTAAAAATACTTAAGCATTTAATTTTCAACATGGTGATATTTGGAAACTTTTTCTCTTTTGAGGATTTTTAGAGGAAAGACTTGATGATAAAGGTTCTCCCGTTTGATAATGTAAGAACTAGGATCATTATACATATTTTAAAGTAAGAATTGTTTTCTTAACATGTCTCCTTATCATGCGACACAAGGCTATACAAATACCAAAAAGACAATTTGCTATCAATTAGGACTCGTTGGAGAGATACAGCCAGCCTCTATGGGGTTTACTCTTAGATCTTCTACTCTGGTTGGGTGGCGCCTCTGCTTCCTACAGTTAAAATATAATAAAATTATTTCATTTAAAAACGAATGAAAATAAAATTGAGTAAAATGAAAGTAAAAAAGTTAAAGGGAAGCTAAAATAAAATGAGCTAAGCTTTACATAACGTCTTGCTCTCTTTTGGCTATGCAAAGTGCCAGAATCTTCGACCCATGTAAATAAGAAGTAAAAAAAATGAAAAAGAAAATATTAATTAATTTAAGTAATATTTCTATCCTGGTATTCCGGGTTAGCTTTATGATTTTGCCGGAAAGCACTACCCGATTTTATTTAATTTTTTCCTTGAAGAAGATGTTTTTTTCTCTTGTCAATTTCCCATACTCTGCCGTAGAGGGATGATCATGAAAGTACAGCTCAGCCTGTAACCACATTTAAGCCACTGGTAGCTGGTTGATTTCCAGTTAAGATCTGAAGTAGGTTTATAATCTGTGGATTGTCATTACTGGTCGTGGAAGAAAATTTAGGGTAAATTATTACTCCAGAAAAGGATTCAAACTATTAAACAAGGGTAAGAATTGTTGTCTTCTTTAACACAGAAATGAACTAAGACAGATGCAAATATCACATTTTATCTGTAAATAGGAGAATTCCGCTATCATTAGCTTGTGTAGCTAAGAACTTAAAATTTTCCTGAATATTTCTTCCTTCTTTTCGTTGTTCTTAGGAAACGCTGGAATTTCGAAGAAGTTGTCATCCATGACAGCACACAGGCATGTATATAGTTGAGAAGCATATGATGCAGGCTTTAACCCCGAATTATCACTATCTTCATATGTACTCCTGTAAATAATCATAGAAATCATGTAGTTCTCATATGATTTGCCTGTTTCGTAATGTTTTAAAATACACCCTCTAAAAATGCGTTCCCTTCCCCAAAACGAATTTCTGCTTACGGGGGTAATGAAGCCCCTTACGTATTTTTTTTGTTCTATGTTAATATATATATATGTATATATATATATATATATATATATATATATATATATATATATATATATATATATATATATATATATATATATATATATATATATATATATATATATATATATATATATATATACCCTACTTCTATACCAAAATAATCGTTTCCTTCTCAAGAAAAAAAATGTTTTAAATAAAGTGAATCAAGGGTTTTAGATAAATGTTTTGAAGGGAACGAACGGGCCTATACCAAGTTTTTCAGGGAGCAGAGGTCTGAAAAACAGGTCAAAGCTTTGTTTTGTTCTGAGTATTTCTCATTTGGCTTAAGGTTCCCCATCCTGCCCCTAGGGTGAGAATAAGAGAGCACTGCCACAATATCTGTACAAGGATGCTACCTCCTAGTAAGAGTGACGTATAGTCCTCAGAAAAAATTATCGGGTACTTAGGTTAGCTGTAATAGAGGACCATATCTTATTTTTAACCAATTATCTTATTTACTTTACCTAATGAGGTACGTAAAGTAAATAAACTATGTAATGAATATTTTTTCTTAGTTTCACTCTGTGTCAAAGTGTTCCATCTTGCATCAACAACAAAAATACGATTGAAGAAAGAACTTTCGAACTTTTAATGTGGTTGCTGAAATTTTACCCTCAAATTAAGATGAAGTGAAACAAACATAACTAAATCAGAATTATATCTGTTCGACCCGAGAAACAGCAAAAACCAGACCCATTTTACATGGCAAAATAGTTACTGTTTTTTTGCGCTTTCAATTCCTTTCCATGGTTTCAGTGGATTCAACATGTCGTTTTCTTTACCTGTTTATGTCTCTTTGAATTTTGCCGTTAGCCCAAAGTAAAATAGTGGGAATCTGATGGTTTGGTTGTATAGCATTGCTTTTATAGAAATTGACGACAATCCCGTTCAGAGTCACCATGAAGATTAATTTCTTGTCGTCCCCTTTTCCTCACCTCAATCACTGGTTGCAAAACTTCCATAAATAGTTCGTTCCGCTTGAGGTCAGTTGTAAGTGCAAAACTTTAGACGTGGATTTTCATCAACAAAATATGAACTTTCTTGTTATTACTTGCAGTAAACTGCATAAGATCATCTATATTATTGATAATGGCCTGGAAACATAAAATTAATTCGCAATTGGCGCTGATCTCGTTTACGTTTAACTAAAAATTATTTGTACACAATATTAAACAACTCTTATCGCCATTTAAAAAAGCTAGGCTGCATTAATTGCTGTTTACTCATAGATGAGCCTGCGTTCTGTATTAAGCCGTGTCTTCATTTGATGATTTATGGAAAATCAGAAAGCAAATCAACTAATGGAACTGCGAGCAACTTTTTCTTTCACACCAGCTTACGAAAACGAGGTTTCTGATTGGTTGACTAATTTGACGTACAGTCTGTAAAACGTTAAATGAAAATGAGGCTTTATTAGTTTTGTGTTGTCTTGCTATAACTTCAAAGTTTGCTTCCCTCTTTGGTCGAGTAATCAAAATGCATCTTATATTAGCTTCAGGAGGTATATTTTCCAGAACTCATAGGCATCAATTGCGATAACTAAGATAAAACTTCCATAGTTCTCTAATACTACGATGATTTCGATTAATTTCAAACTTTATCGGCCAAAGAGTATGGGCAGCTTATAAAGTAGAAACTGGCGCTAGTGTCGAACAAAATCATCGACGCCATCTGTGCTTGGCATTTTTTGGCACTTTTCAAACTTTATGATTGTGCTTCTTTCAGAAATGGGATAAACACTTAATACTGCACTAATTTTGCCTCATCTTTACACTTATTAAACGCTGAACGCATGATTATATTTTTTTTCTTCGGCACCGGTTCCAGTTTACATTCTTTTACGTTACTCACTCCCTTTGTTGTAGGCTTTAATATTCTTTTTTGTATCTAATTTACGCTCTGAATCTATTCAAATAATGAACCAAGGTAACGGCCTTGTGTCGTTGAAGGAGAGAGACCCAAAGGAGATTTAAAAACATCGTATGCGAGAGAGAAGGGTTTATTGACAGAACAAATAATAAACAAAAATTATTTCTACCTCACCTGAAAAGGAAAATTTGTCCGTGGGGGAGGTAGAAAAAACTAAATCCTTAAAACAAAACTACACTTGGCCACCGACACCACTAATACCATCATACTAAACAATAAGTGTAAAAGAAAACATCATTTCTTTGCTTTTCCTCCGTGAACATCATATCAGCATAACCCCCACAGTAAATAAATAAATCAATCAAAAGTCATATTCTACAAAAAGCAATTCCTTAATGGTGTTTCTAAATATATGGGGGTCTCGAATAATCTTAATATTACTTGTTAATCTATTTCATTTCCGTGTACCTCTATAAAAAACAGAAAGACATGAACGGGAAGAAATGCCTCTAGGTACATAGAAATCAACACTACCTCTTGAACCGTGAGAATGAAGAGTAGACCTAATGCACAATAAATCACTAAAACAATGAGGCTGAATATCCTGCTGCAATTCAAAAATAAAGTACAATACTTAGAATTCACGATGGCCTGCAGTCGTCAAAATTTTTAAAGCTAGGTAAATTACCCATGGGGGGCCTTAAGGAAGGGGGGCGCCAGCCCCCTCCCCTCTGGTTGTATAACGCTGCCTTATATTATTATATTTTTGTTTTGAGATTTCTACTATACAACTAGAACCCAGGCGCCGTGCTGTTAAGAGAAGGTCGGCGGCGGCAACAAATTGCAGCAGAGGCGCGCCGCTGTCGCGATCATTGTTGACTGCAAACATTTTGTTTTGATCAGTCTTTCTCAAATCCCAGCTTTAATTTACATCAGATATGGGCCTATTCATGAGTTAGAAACTTCGCAAGTCGCTGTCAGGACGCTGGTCTTCTTCGTAATTCATCAAGAGAATTAGAAATCTGCTAGAAACAAAATGGCTGTGGCATTTCGGAACCCTTGCATAATTGTTGAAATATCTAACATCTCTGTATTCCTAACATAATTAATTATCAAAATTAGTAGTATTCTTTTTCATCAAGCAACCGTCAACATCAAGAAGAACTGTCACCCTTTATATTACAGCTGGGTTGGTCGAAAAATCTTTCCCCTTTCCTTTCATACTAACAAACATCCAGAAGAGATTTAGAAGGCATATCCCCTTTCAGTCCAGATTGTTTTGATAATGAAGATCTGTGCTCTTAAATACAGACCAACCAAATGTTTTTTAGCCCGTGAAGCTGGTGGCAAATTGCCAAGCTCGTCAGAGGTTCTAACTCCAACCCACTGCCATCCTCTCACCCAACGCTTTCAGTAAGCCCTGTGATTTTGTAGCCACTGTGAAATAGGATAGTCACACCTGAACAAGTACAACCACATCCCAGCACCACCAAGAAAACAAAATGCTTCAAGGAAGAAAGGAGGGAAGAACAAAAGTGCTCACTGATACATCAGTAAAAGCAAAGAGTGAAGCTGCCTTTGCTACAAGAAAGGCAAAGAAGAGGTGGGAAAGAAAAAATGAAGCAACAAAACAAGCAGAACAAAGAAGCAGTCTGTGAAGAGATTTGCTGAGAAGAAAGGGCTGAGGGAGAAAATTAAACTGAAATGGTTCAGACAGTGACTGTTGATGGCAACCCAGACAGTTGTCTTGGGTAAGATAGTGAAAAGGAATGTGAACTTAGTTTTGATTTGGGTTGCAGTTGGCAACTTTGTAAAAGTCATCTATGAGTGCCATTAGAGAGAGGGTAGAACGTACTGCAGAGGTCAGTGTGACGACTATGAATAGTGGGAGAGGTAATGTGTGAAAGTAGCTGGAATAGCCAGATCATATCTACTAAATGAAAGAGGATTTGGGGTAAAAAACCCCAGTGCCTGGACAGTGTGTGATCTTGGACAAATATTTTGACTAAAATGTACCTTCCCTAAACAACGATAGTAGGTTCTTAATCTTGGACCTGATGCAGAAATTTGGAATTGGCTGACTACAATCTTATCGCCAAGCCTATTTAAATATGATTAATCTTTCATGGGTGCCCATAACGGGCGGGGGGGGAGGGGGCAGGATTTGGGCGCCAGCCCCCTTGTCTGAATGACCCTGCCTTATATTTGTACTAATTTAAAAGACTTTTTCCACAAAATAAGTTTTACAAAGAAAAGTAAAGAGCTCCATTAAGTCAAAAATGAGTAGAAATAAAGTCAAATAATCTTCCAAGCGTAAAACTACCACAAATTACTATCAACAAACAAATGAAACTCAAAAGGAACAGAAATTATAATAAATAGCCTAGTCAAACTCAAAACAAGAAAAAATTAATATTACTAGGGCTGACAACCCCCATGCCCTCTTAAGACCAGAGCATAGTTTAGGCTTTACTGAAAAACAAAAACAAAAAAAAAAATGACCGTGGATTGTCAGTGTAATATACCTATACTGATATTTATTCCTTAAAGTCAATATCCATCTCAGCATCTCCTTAAAGTTTCACTTTAATACCAAAACACTTTTTGGAAACGGGAACAACATGCCCCCTTTTCAAACAGTTCGTGGTAACGAACTGTAAGTAAGGAGGGACCCGGCTCAATGGTGACGGAAACTCTAACGGGTTCTGATACCAATATATACCATCAAAAGAATCAGATTTTAATGTTGATTTCAAATATATAAGTTTCATCAAGTTTAGTCCTACCCATCAAAAGTTACGTGCCTGAGAAAATTTGAATGATTTTCGAAAAAAAGGAGAAAAGACCCCCTAAAAGTTATAGAACCCTAATGAAAACCACACCATCATATTCAGCGTATCAGAGAACCCTACTGTAGAGGTTTCAAGCTCCTATCTACAAAAATGTGGAATTTGTATTTTTTGTCAGGAGAAAGATCACGGATTTGTTTTTTTTGTTTTGTTTTTTCCCAGGGGTGATCGTATCCATCCAGTGGTCCTAGAATATCGTGGGAGGACTCATTGGAACGGAAATTAAAAGTTCTAGTGCCCTTTCTAATTGATCAAAGAATGGAGGGCAACTAGACCCCCTCCCACGCTTATTTTTTCCCCAAAGTCACCTGATCAAAATTTTGAGATAGCCATTTTGTTCAGCATGGTTGAAAATATGATAAGTATGTCCTTTAGGATGACTTAATCCCCCGAAGTCCCCGGGGGGAGGGCTGAAAGTTATGAACTTTACCCAATGTTAACACATAGTATTGGTTATTAGGAGGTATACAGACGTTTTCAGGGGGGGGGGGGGGTTCTGGTAGTAGGGGGGTGGGTGGGTTGGGGGTTATGTGGGAAGATCTTTCCATGAAAAAAATTTTCATGAGGGAAGGGACATTGCCATGAAGGGGGTGCCGGATTTCCCAGCATTATTAAAAAAAAAAGATCAGAAATTAAATATAAAAAAAACAAGTTTTCCAACTGCAAATAAGGAGTAATATCAAAACTTAAAACGAACAGAAAATATTTCGTATATGATTGGGTTCACCCCCTAGTCAATACCTCGCTCTTTAAGTCAAAGATTTTTTTAATACTTTCATAATAGCTATTTATTATAAATAACGTCCTTTGTGATTAAGGTTTAATTTTTAAAGAATTTGAACAAAATTCGAACTTTAGCTTAAAGAGCGTGGTATTGACTAGGGGGTGAGCCCCCAATAGACGTATTAAAATATATGAATATAGAAGTTCGTTACGTAAGTTAATTCTTAAGGTACGTATTACATATAAAGTATTACTAATACAAAGTTCGTAAATAAAATAAAACAAGTTTCGAGAAACCCATTTAACCAAATTAAAGTAAAATTAATACGCAAATTTTGTTTTAATTATTCATGTACGGTAATCTAATATCAAAACCAGCATTAATTCAAAAACGTTCAAAAATTAAATAAAAAAAACAAGTTTTTTTAACTGAAAGTAAGGAGCGACGTTAAAACTTAAAACGAACAGAAATTATTCCGTATATGAAAGGGACTGTCCCCTTCTCAACGCCTCGCTCTATACGCTAATGTCTCACTTTCTTATAATTGTTATTTTTTTAAACAATAAAAAACTTTAGGTTACAGATCGAGGCGTTATGGAGGGTACAGCCCCTTTCATATGCGGAATAATTTCTGTTCGTTTTAAGTTTTAACGTCTCTCCTTACTTCAAGTTAAAAAACTTGTTTTTTTTTTATTTAATTCAAATAAAGGACCTTACATATACAACATAAACAAAGGGCAACTTGTGTAACTTTGAGTAAATTTACAATGAGGGAAAATTAAGGAAAAAAACTCTAAAATTAAAATAGCGTTTCAAACCACAAATATTTTATAAGTTTTATATTATTATAAGTAATATTTAGCAAGGATCCTTTGAAACAAAGGGCAAAATATGACTTTTTGAGATATTACTTATAATAATATAAAATATTTGAAATTTATAAAAAATTATTCAGTGATGGAAATTATTCTATTTCCCAGGTACCGTGCGGGATCGAACTTAGTAAACCACGATCAGCAGAAGTAAGCGAATCCCTTACACCATACCTCGGTATCAGGATTAACTATTTCAAAACGTTATGTTGATACAAAAAATCTTAATTTGCACATTAATTAATTTTTGTTGTATTTTTCGGTTCAAAGCTTCCTTTGGTAAATTTGAAGGAGTTTAGGTACTTATGTCTTATAGCAAAACCACTCAAGAAATGAAGTTAGGTTAATCCTAATGAAATATATCAAAATATGACGAAAACATAAGACTTTAGTAACAAAATTATGGAAATCAGGCCCCCCAGAACGCATTATATTATATGGCTTCTAACCTAACCAATATACCAACTAAAATATTGGTACTTGTCAAGAAAGCGGCAAATGCGCGACAATTGTATTGAAGATCAGATAGGATAATAACCGTGTAGTGAAGAGGTTCCATGTTCCTACCTGCAAAAATTTGGAATTTTTTATTTTTTGCCAGGAGAAAGATCACGATTGCGTGTTTATTTGTTATTCTTTTTTGTTTTTGTTTTTTTCCAGGGGTGATCGTATCGACCAAGTGGTCAAAGAACATCGAGAAAGGGATCATTCGAACGGAAATAAAAAGTTCTAGTGCCCTTTTTAAGACACCATAAACATTACAGGGCACCCCCTCCAACGCCCCTTTTTTCTCAAAATTGTCGGATAAAAATTTTGAGATATTAATTTTGTTCATCAGGGTTGGAAGGCCGAATAACTTTGCCTTTGGAGATATCTTGACCTCCCATAGCCCTTGGGGAAAGGTCTTTAAGTTATAGAATTTGCCCAGTGTTTACGTTTATTAATTGTAGTTGGGAAGTATGTATTCATTTTTCGGGTGTGTGTGGGGGGGGGAGATGAATTTGCTGCTGAGGTGATTTTCCATGAGGAGATTTATCCATGGGGAAGGAAGCTTCCAGGGAGAGCATACTTCAGGAGAT
This sequence comes from Artemia sp. Qi Xiang Cuo, assembly GCF_049724085.1. NCBI lineage: Eukaryota > Metazoa > Arthropoda > Branchiopoda > Anostraca > Artemiidae > Artemia > Artemia sp. Qi Xiang Cuo. The sequence goes on along the minus strand of NC_142808.1, from coordinate 25,335,318 downwards.
ATTTAAAATGGGGAAATTTGCCAGAATTCCTATACGAAATTCTTCTTGTGACTTGCTTTCTCTTTGCCGATTCAATTTTAAGCGTGGAGATATTAAGGGTAATTACCCGGGATAGATTTTCACCAGGATTGAATTGTCTAGATAATATATCCGTGGGGAGGAGATTTTTTCGTGAAGGTTTGGCCATATTTTCTGGCATTATTCAAAAAACGATTAGAAATTAAACAAAAAAATAAGGTTTTTTTCAACTGAAAGTAAGGAGCGACATTAAAACTTAAGACGAACATAAATTTTTACGTGTATGAGTGGGGTTGCTCCTCCTCGACACTTCGTTCTGTACGCTAAAGTTTGAATTTTGCCCCAATTCCTTAAGAGCGACTCCTGAAACGCAAGATTCGTTTAATTAAAACAATAAGAAGCTTTTTAAGAGTATTAAAATACTTTAGCGCAAATAGTGAGGTATCCCCCTCATATACGCAATAATTTCTGTTCATTTTAAGTTTTAATGTTACTCCTTACTTTCAACTCAATTCAACCACCTTGCATCTGAACCCCCGTGCAAATGAACCACCGCGTATCTGAACCCGTGTAACTGAATCCTCGTGTAATTGAACCCCCTTGCAATTGAACAACCGTGCTCAGTTTTCTTTAGTATTCTACAAATATGAGGCAATATCATTGAGTAGAACAAAAATTGAAGTTTTAGCCATATTTCCTGGCATTATTTAAAAAACAACCCGAAATTAAATAAAAAAAAGTTTTTTTCAACTGAAAGTAAGGTGCAACATTAAAACTTAAGACGAACTTAAATTAATACGTTTATGAGGGGGGTTGCTCCTCATCAATACTTCGTTCTTTACGCTAAAGTTTGAATTTTGTCCCAATTCTTTAAGAGCGACTCCTGAAATACAAGATTCATTTAATTAGAACAATAAGAAGCTTTCTTAGAATACTAAAATATTTTAGCGCAAAGAGCGCAAAAAGTGCAAGAATCCTTGACCCACGTAAATAAGAGTTAAAAAAATGAAAAAAGAAAATATTAATTATTTCAAGTAATATTTTTATCCTGGTATTCCGGATTAGCTTTATGATTTTTACGCAAAGCCCTAGCTGATTTTATTTATTTTTTCCTTGAAGTATATGTTTTTTTTTCTCTCTTATCAATTTCCCATACTCTTTGCCGTAGAGGTATGATTATGAAAATGCAACTTAGCCTGTAACCACATTTGAGCCACTGGTAGCTGGTTGATTTCCAGTTAAGATCTGAAGTAAGATCAGAATCTGTGGATTGTTATTACTGGTTGTGGAAGAAAGTTTGGGGTAAATTATTACTCCAGAAAAGGATTCAAACTATTAAACAGGGGTAGGAATTGTTGTCTTCTTTAGAACAGAAATAAACTAAGACAGGTGCAAATATCACATTTCATCAGTAAACAGAAGAATTCTGCTATCATTAGCTTGTGTAGCGAATAACTTAAACTTTTCCAGAATATTTCTTGCTTCTTTTTGTTGTTCCTAAGAAACGCTGGAATTTCCAAGAAGTTGTCGTCCATAACAGCACACAGGCATGTATATAGTTGAGAAGAATATTAGATTCTGCATACGAGATTCTGGTTGAGCACCAGAAATTTTAATTTCGAATTGAATTACCTTCTTTAAATGTCTCAATGATATTTCTAGCTACTATAGAGTGATGCTGCCTATGATATTGCTTATATGCCTTTTTGAAAACCTGCATGCATACAGTTTTTTCGTTTAATTGGAACTCCCCAAAACGCTTCCTAAGAGTTTCACCTTAATACTATTAGCGTCATTAGTTACAGTAACTGTAGTGGTGGTATTAAAAGTATACACATAGTGCCCTCTGGTTTTTTTTTTTTATTTTTTCTCCATACCCGGGCACTTCGTATCGAAGGAGTTGTCGTAGAAAGTTCAAAAAGGCCTCATTCGATTGAAAATTGGGGTAGCTAGTGCCCTTTTTAATAGTCGAAAGTGATTGAAGGGCAACTAGCCCCCCCCACGCCCATCATTCCCCCACACACATCCAATCAAAAATTTGAGATAGACATTTTGTTAAGCGTAGTTGATTTCCAGATAAAAATATATTTTTGAGGAGAACACTTCCCCACAACCCACGGGGCAAGGGTTTTAAGTTATGCCCCGGGGGCATATATGGTTTTTACAGAAGGCGTTGTCATAGAAACTTCAAAAAAGGCTCATTCGATTGGAAATTCAAAGGGCTAGGGCCCTTTTTAATAGTCGAAATCGATTGGAGGGCAACTAGCCCCCCCCCACGCCCACCTTTCCCCCAAATACATCCAATCAAAATTTTGAGATAGCCATTTTGTTCAGCGTAGTTGATTTCCAGATAGAAAATATCTTTTTGGGGAGGACATTCCCCCACAACATTCGGGGCAAGGGTTTTAAGTTATGCCCATGGGGCATAACTTAATAGTCGAAAGTGATTGGAGGGCAAGTAACCCCGCCCCCCCCCGCCCCTCCTTCCCCCAAACACAGCCAATCAAAAATTTGAGATAGCCTTTTTTTTCAGCGTACATGATTTCCATATAGAAAATACGTTTTCTAGGACGACACTCCCCCACAACCCTCAGGGCAAGGGTTTTAAGTTATACCTCGGGGGCTTTTAAGGTTTTTATAGAAGGTGTTGTCGTAGAAACTTCAAAACAGGCTCATTGGATTGGAAATTCAAAGGGCTACCACCCTTTTTAATAGTCGAAAGTGATTGGAGGACAACTAGCCCCTCCCCCACGCCCATCATTCCCCCAAACACATCCAATCAAAACTTTGATATAGCCATTTCGTTCAGCGTAGTTGATTTCCAGATAGAAAATATGTTTTTGAGGAGGACACTCCCCAAAACCCTCGGGGCAAGTGTATTGAGTTATGCCCTGGGGGCATATGAGGTTTTTATAGAATCCGTTGTTGTAGAAACTTAAAAACAGGCTCATTCGATTGGATATTCAAACCGCTTGTACCCTTTTTAATAGTCGAAAGTGATTGGAGGGCAACTAACCCCCCCCCCATGCCCATCATTCCCCCAAACACGGCCAATCAAAATTTTGATATAGCCATTTTGTTCAGCGTAGTTGATTTCCTGGTAGAAAATATATTTTTGAGGAGGAGACTCCCCCACAACCCTCGGGGCAAGGGTTTTAAGTTATGCCCTGGGGGCATATAAGGTTTTTATAGAAAGTTTTGTCGTAGAAACTTCAAAAAAGGCTCATTCGATAGGAAATTCAAAGGGCTAGTGCCCGTTTTAATAGTATAGTCGAAAGTGATTTGAGGGCAACTAGCCCCTCTCCCGCGCCCATCTTTCCCCCAAACACATCCAATCAAAATTTTGAGATAGCCATTTTATCCAGCTTAGTTGATTTCCAGATAGAAAATATGTTTTTGAGGAGGACACTTCCCTACAACCCTCGGGGCAAGGGTTTTAAGTTATGCCCTGGGGGTATACAAGGTTTTTTTAGAAAGCGTTGTCGTAGAAACTTCAAGAAAGGTTCATTCGATTTGAAATTCAAAGTGCTAGTACCCTTTTCTAATATTCGAACCCTTTTCTGATTCGATTGGAAACTCAAAGCGCTAGTACCCTTTTTAATAGTCGAAAGTGATTGGAGGGCAACTAGCCCCATCCCCGACGCCCTTCATTCCCCCATACACATCCAATCAAAATTTTGAAATAGCCATTTTGTTCAGCGTAGTTGATTTCAACATAGAAACTTTGTTTTTGAGGTGGACACTCCCCCACAACCCTCAGGTCAAGGGTTTTAGTTACTTCCTGGGGGTAAATAAGGTTTTTTATAGAAGGGTTGTCATAGAAACCTCAAAACAGGCTCGTTCGATTGGAAATTCAGAGGGCTAGTACCTTTTTCAATAGTCGAAAGTAATTTGAGTGCCACTAGCCCCCCCCCCCTCTCACGCCCTTCATTCCCCCAGATACATCTAATCAAAATTTTGAGTTAGCCATTTTGTTCAGCGTAGTTGATTTCCATATAGAAAATATTTTTTTGAGGAGGACACTCCCCCACATCCCTCAGGACAAGGGTTTTAAGTTATGCCCTGGGGGTATATAAGGCTTTTAAAGAAGGCGTTGTTGTAGAAACTTCAATATTTAATTTTGTTCAATGTAGTTGAAAGTTCTGGAAATTAGGTCTTTTAGAATGATAAACTCCTCAGAGCCCTCAGTGCAAGGGTTGTAAGTTATGCCCTGGGGGCATATAAGGTTTATATAGAATGTTGTTTTATATGATTTATAGAATAGATTTTAGTCTTCCTCAAATCCAATTTTTATATGTTTAAAAACTAAATGTTGACTTAAGATTAAATTAAAATGCACTGTGATAATGCTAATTCCCAATAAGGCATCTCAGCAGTATCCCAAGAACGACTGAGGGTATTATGTTCAAACGTTTGGGGATACTTCTGCTCTTAAAATTTAACCAAATCCAAATAGCGTAAGTGTATCCAAGCTATCAAAGAAAGTAAACAGATTTTTTTGGTAATGGTATCAATTTTTCCATTTCAGGTCAACTAGAGGAGTTATGAAACTAAATTAAACAGTACTATTTGTGTCCAGATTTTTAAAAAGTTGTATGCTGTTAAATATTGCTGAAAATTTTTCTCCGGCATACAAATAGCAGTCCAAACTATAAAGTCTTAAAAAACGAAAAAATTTATAGTATTACTTTCCTTTTCCCTGAAAAGACTATGTCAATATAAAACGAACAGAAATTAATTAAAAAAACTTTTTCCACAAAATAAGTTTTCAAAGAAAAGTAAAGAGCTCCATTAAACAAAAAATGAGCAAAAATAAAATCAAATAATCTACCAAGCGTGAAACTACCACAAATCAGCATCGATAAATAGATGAAACCCAAAACGAACAGAAATTACAATAATTAACCGAGTCAAACTCAAAACGAGCAGAAATTAACATAAGTTGGGCGTAAAACCCCTATGCCTTCCCAAGGCCCAAAATTTGCACTTTACTGAACAAATACAAATGAAAGCGCATTATCAGTTTAATATACATATACTGATATTTAGTAATCAAAATGTTAATATTATTTGATTTATTAAAGTTATAAAAGTAAAAACATTTATATTTTTCAGTAAAGTGCAAATTTTGTTCTCTGGGGGGGTTCATTCCCAAGAACATAATTTATGGACCTTTCAGCTATGCTGAACATAATGGCTATCTAAAAAATTCTGATTGGAAATGTTTGGGGAAATGATTGGTATAGGGGGGGGGGCTGGTTGACCTCCAATCCATTTTGACTGTTAAAAAGGTCAGTAGAACTTCTCATTACAAATCAAATGAGCCCCATCTGAGGTTTATACGACCACCCTTACTATAAAACATTATATCCCCCAGGGCAAAACTTACAACCCTTGCCCTTAGAGTTGTAAGGAGGGGGGGGTTCATCTTCAAAGTTATAATTTCCGGACCTTTAAACTACGCTGAACAAAATGGTTATCTAAAAATTTGATTGGATGTGTTTGGGGAAGTGATTGACGTGGGGGAGGGGGGAGGTCTGGTTGCCCTCCATGAGCTCTTTTTGAAAGTTCTATGACATTTCTTTCTATAAGAAGTGCACAAGTCTGAAAAAAAATCAAAATAAATAATATATTGTGCCCACATCGCTCTTTGCTTAGGCAGCGCTATCGCACTGCCTATGATATTTTGTCTTGAGATCTCAATTATACAGCATTGGAAGCGCCGATCAGGACCAGGTTAGATCAGGTAAGCCCCCTCCCCTAAAATTGAACCTATGCGCGCCCGTGACTCTTTTTCACAACACATTTTAGTTATTGATTCTGTCCATGATTGAGATACTTCAATTTTAAGATCGTATGTTCAAGATTGGGCAGTTGCCTATTTTCCAAGAATAGAGTCAAGCTGAAAATTTGCAATTACAATTAGGTCTCTACTATTAACTGTCTATGCATTAAAAATAATTACCATTGTATACGAGTGAAATATTCAAACTAATGAAATACTTATTAAGAAAATTTAGACAGATTTAGTAGAGAAAAATTAATTTTCCAAGTGGTATAATAGATATAACTATAGAGATGGTGACTAGGGAGACCTACATTTGTAGTTTCCTTCCCATTCATTTCTGTTGATGTCTGAAATAGGTCCCCGTCCTGTAATTAGACACCTAGTCTGCTCCTAATTATTACACCTCCAGTGGTTTTATGACAAATAAGGAAACTTATTAACTGTCCTCGATGTTAAACTCAGAATTTAACAGTTTAGTATCTTCAGAATCTACCATTTCAAGTAATGCTGCTATGTCACGGAATCAAAAACTCCGTATTTATAAACACCTACCTATGACAAGGAATCAAGAAATATTGATTCTTTGCTATATTAAATAAAAAAAACAAGTTTTTTTTTAACTGAAAATAAGGAGCGACATTACAATTTAAAACGAACAGAAATTATTCCGTATATGAAAGGGGCTGTCCCATCCTCAACGTCTCGCTCTTTACGCTAAAGTTTTTTTTATTGTTTTAAGAAATAGAGTTGTGAGAAAGTGTCTAACTTTAGCGTAAAGAGCGAGGCGTCGAGGATGGGACAGCCCCTTTCATATACGGAATAATTTCTGTTCGTTCTAAGTTTTAATGTCGCTTCTTACTTTCAGTTGAAAAAGATTGTTTTTTATTTAATTTTTGAATGTTTTTTAAATTAATGCATGTTTTGATTTTGGCTTACCGTACATGAATAATTGAACAAAGTTTGTAGATTAATTTTACTTTTATTTGGTTAAATGGCTTTCTCGAAAGTTTTTTAATTTTATTTACGAACATTTTTATTAGTAATAAATATACGTAACTTACAAATTAACTTACGTAACGAACTTCTATATCAATATATTTATAATACGTATATTAGGGGGTTCGCCCTCTAAGCAATACCTCACTCTTTACGCTAAAGTTCGAATTTTGTTCCAATTCTTTAAAAATGACCCCTTAATCACAAAGGCCGTTAATTAGAATAAATAGCTCTTATGAAGGTAATAAAAAATCTTTGGCGTAAAGAGTGAGGTATTGACTAGGGGGTGAACCCAGATCATATACGTAAGAACTTCTGTCCATTTTAAGTTTTGATGTTGCTCCTCACTTTCAGTTGAAAAACTTGTTATTTTTATATTTAATTTCTAATCGTTTTTTGAATAATGCTGGGAAATCCGGCACTCCCTTCATTGCAATGTCCCTTCCCCCAAAAAACTTCCTTCACGGAAAGACTCTCCAACTTAACCCCACCCCCCTATCAGAAAAAATCCCACCTGAAAACGTCTGTATACTTCGCAATAACCAATATTATTTGTAAACGTTGGGTAAAGTTCATAACTTTCAGCCCTTCCTCCGGGGACTGTGAGGAATTAAGTCATCCTAAAAGACATAGTTATAATATTTTCGACCATGCTGAACAATATGGCTATCTCAAAATTTTGATTGGGTGACTTTAGGAATGAATGAGTGTAGGTGGGGGCCTAGTTGCCCTCCGTTTTTTTTGGTCGCTTAAAAAGGGTACTAGAACTTTTAATTTCCTTTCGAATGAAGCCCTTCCGTGATATCCTAGGACTACTGGGTCGATACGATCACCCCTGGGAAAAAAAGAAACAAAAAACAAATAAACGCACATCCGTGATCTTTCTTCTGGCAAAAATTACAAAATTCCACATTTTTGCAGATAGGAGCTTGAAACCTCCACAGGAAGGTTTTCTGATACGCTGAATCTAATGGTGTGATTTTCATTAAGGTTCTAAATCTTTTAGAGGGTGTTTCACCCTTTTTTTTAAATCAGGCAAATTTTCTCAGGTAGCTCGCGTAGCTCACTTTTGCTCGGTAGCTCACTTTTGATGGGTAGGACTAAACTTGATGAAACTTATATATTTGAAATCAGCATAATAATCTGATTATTTTCATGTATCTATTGGTATAAAAAATTCCGTTTTTAGAGTTTTGGTTACTATTGAGCCGGGTCGCTCCTTACTTACAGTTCGTTACCACGAACTGTTTGACTAAGTTGTCTTGAAATAGAGAGGCCCTTAAATCTCAACTTTGTACCTGGATATTAACCTGGAGTCTGTTCGAATGACAATTGTCGATACTTATGCATTATACGGTAGCCACGAAAGAAGTTAAGTTTGGTTAATGCTAATGAAATGAAATAAAATAGGATGAATATATAATAGTTAAGAAACAAATTTGGGCTATATATTTGCATATTAGGAGGGATGGAGGGTAAAGCATACCATATGTTAAATACGTAACCTAACCTATATAGGTACCTTCCCCCCCTAAATCCTAAAAAATAATAGTTTAAGTATTGTAAACTGAATGAGAAACCACGCTTTGCAATCCATTTCTCTATTGAAAGAAACCCGTTTTGAAAGAAACCCGCATACAGTATATAGCGGTAAGCGTTGAGTAGGCTACCATATAATGCATAAGTACCCGATTGTTTATTCAGTGTATACATTACAAGAAATAGTGCTGAATAAAAGCTCACTGTGGAAGCACACGGAATTTATGCAAACTATTAGTGTGCGTACTTGTTAGTTTATTTTTGAAAATTGCATTTGATTTCTAAGCAGGAAACTCGAAAACCTTAACTACACGAGAAAATAAAAGCTCCAACATTGCGGTTGGCACAATGTAGAATTGGCTCAAATTAATTCAAAGTCAGCGGAATGCCGCCGCCTCGGCCAGCGTCGGCTACGGCATTTTCACGGTAGTTGATCGTGTCTCTCGATGTCGGCGTTCTACGCCTGCACCGCCGTGGCCCCGGGCATGATATCCAGCATTGTACGTGCCAATTAGGCCAGGTAAGCCCCCCCTAAAATTCTGCTTACGGGCGCCCATGAAATTTCCCGAAGAGACTGACGTGTAGAAATACCTGCTAAAATTCTTACTGCATGATTTTGTAGAAATCTTTTTGGTTTTAAGATAAATGGAAAAGTAGAGAGCGTATCAAACAGTTCGTGGTAACAAACTGTAAGTAAGGAGCGACCCCGCTCAATGGTAACCGAAACTCTAGAAAACGGGTTTTTGATACCAATAGATATATCAAAAGAACCAGATTTTAATGCTGATTTCAAATATATAAATTTCATCAAGTTTAATGCTACCCATCAAAAGTTACGCGCCTGAAAAAATGTGGCTGATTTTCAAAAAAAGGGGAAAAGACCCCTTAAAAGTTATAGAAGCTTAATGGAAATCACACCATCATATTCAGCGTATCAGAGAACCCAAATGTAGAGGTTTCAAGGTCCTATCTACAAAAATGTGGAATTTTACATTTTTTTGCCAGAAGAAAGATCACGGATGCGTGTTTATTTGTTTGTTTGTTTGTTTTTTTTTTCCCAGGGGTAATCGTATCGACCCAGTGGTCCTAGAATATCGTGGGAGGGCTCATTGGAACAGAAATTAAAAGTTCTAGTGCCCTTTTTAAGTGACAAAAAAAAATGGAGGGCAACTAGCCCCCCTCCCACGCTTATTTTTTTCCCAAAGTCACCCGATCAAAATTTTGAGATAGCTATTTTGTTCAGCATGGTCGAAAATATGATAAATATGTCTTTTAGGATGACTTAATCCCCCGAAGTTCCCAGAGGGAGGGCTGAAAGTTATGAACTTTACCCAATGTTAACATATAGTATTGGTTACTATAGGGAAGTATACAGAAGTTTTCAGGAGGTTTTTTTTCTGGTAGTGGGAGGGAAGGGTGGGTTGGTGGTTATGTTGGAGGATCTGTTCATGAAGAAAGTTTTCATGGGGGAAGGGAAATTGCCATGGAGGGGGCGCCGGACTTGCCAGCATTATTTATTGGTTATTGGGAAGTATATAACCATTTTCAGGAAGGATTTTTTCTGGAGGGGGGGGCTAGAGGAGGGGGTTACTCTGGAGAACATTTCCGTGGAGGATGTTTCTTTGGGGTAAGGGACATTTCTATGAAGGGGGCGCCGGATTTCCAAGTATTATTTAAAAAACGATCAGAAAATAAATAAAAAAAAACAAGTTTTTTCAACTGAAATGTAAGAAAGAATATTAGTGCTTAAAACGAACAGAAATTATAACGTATGTGAGGGGGTTCTCCCCAAAGTCAAAACCTCGTACGTTACGCTACAGTTTTTTTAGTGCTTTCAAAAGAGCTATCTATTCTAATTAAACGGCCTTTGTGATTCAGGTGTTTGCGAATCAAATTTTTTTAAACTTTTAACGTAAAGAGCGTGGTATTGACTAAGGGGAGAACCCCCTCGTATACGTAATAACATATATGTAATAAAAAAAACAATAAAAAAGCAAGCGATACGGCTCAATAGTAATCGAAACTTTTAAAAACGGAATTTTGATGTCAATAAATGTATCAAAAGAATGTGTTTATAATGCTGATTCTAAATATATAAATTTTATTAAGTTTAGTATTAGGGCCTACTCATCAAAGGCTACGAGCCTGAGAAAATTTACTCGATTTTTTAAAGAGGGGGGAAAAATCCCCTACAAGTGAAAGAATTTTAATGAAAATCACAACGTCAGATTCAGCGTATCAGAAAACCCTATTACATAGGTTTCAAGCTCATATCTGCAAAAATCTGCAACTTTGAATTTTTGCCAGAAGAAAAATATATGAATATATAAGTTATTTACTTATTTTATTTTGTAAATACATAAATTTATAATTATAAAATTAAAATTTTTATTAAAATAAAAGATTAATTAAATGAAAAACTATCATAAATTAAATAAAAAAAACAAGTTTTTTAAAATGAAAGTAAGGAGTGACATTAAAACTTAAAACGAACAGAAATTATTCCTTATATGAAAGGGGCTGTCCCGTCCACAACGCTTCACTCTTTACGTTAAAGTTTGATTATTTATCAAAAATATATTTTTTAAAACAATAAAAAATTTTAGAGTAAAGAGAGAGGAGTTGAGGAGGGGACAGCCCCTTTCATATACGGAATAATTTCTGTTCGTTTTAAGTTTTAATGTCGCTCCTTGCTTTCAGTTTAAAAAACTTGTTTTTTTTATTTAATAAGAGAAAAATAACGATAGCAAAGGACAGACTTAGGAAACAAATGTTGGAGTTTTTCATTGTACCTAGATTTCTTGCCAGAATTTTACTAGTTAAAGCTTCATGTTGCTTAAAAGATAAAGTTTCATCAATTACAATCCCTAGGTATTTCAAAGACGCAGTCCGTTTTATAACTCCATTGGAAATATTTAATTTCTTGATCCACGGTTAAAAGTCCGGTAATCACGAGAAAATGATACAATTAGACTTAGCCATAATAATCCTTAGTTTATTTACCCTCAGCCATGTTACAATTTTATTAATTGATTGCTTCTTGGACATCTGCAGCAGCTCCGCTGTCTTAACTGTACTAATGGCTGTTGTGTCATCAGCAAAAAGCGAAACTGTTTCATTAGTTGGATTTACCGTTAGTTCATTTATTCTGTAACAAAAATAAGTTAGACAATTTGGCAAATCATTGATAAATATCAAGAATAATATAGGACCAAGAACTGATCCTTGCAGAACACCTATTTCAACACGGTTTTTTCCTGAAGAAGAATCATTTAGTTGGACATACTGGTACCGATTGCTTGAAAAAAAACTTCTTAAAAAATTTGACGATTTTCCCCTCGGACCATACACCTCACACTTTTTAAGTAGAAGTTCATGATCCACCGTATCAAAAGCTTTCACCGGATCTAAAAATATAGCTCCTACTTTAAAACCTTTATCTAATGCATCATTAGTAATAGATGTCAAATAAATATTCACCTGTTCCGTTGTCCTTTTTCTACGGAACCCAAATTTTGACTCTTCCAGCAATTTATGGTCCTCCAAAAAACTTATTATTCTAGTACTAAAATACTTCTCTAAAACACAGGAAATTGTGGGTAAGACAGATATCAGTCTATAGTTTCCTGGATGACTTTGAATACCACCCTTATGAACTGGGGCTATACGGAAACTTTAAAACGATCTGGGAATTCTCCTTGACAAAAACACTCATTAATTAATCCACATAAAACTTGAGATATAACATGAAAATACATTAAAGTGTTTTTAAAGTAATGTGATCAATACCAGATGAATTACTACGCAACCCCTAAACATTTTTTTTTTAATTTCATCAACTGTTACCAGTCTAAGGAGAAGAGCTACCATCAATCTGGTTCCACAGTAAGGACTAGTACGTCAGATGGCAACTATCAGGTACAACTGACATAGCTAGATTCGTGACGAATATTCGAAAATTAACTCTGAAATTCATTACATATATCATTCTCAAACTTCAAACTCCCTCCCGCTGCACTAATTAATGTATCAGGTACACTATTTGTTTTTAATCCAATCACTTGTCTTATTGGTCCCCAAGTTTTCTTAGGGCAACCTTCTGTCTCCTTAAACTTTTTCTCAAAATGTTTCTTTTTTTCATTTCTTGAATTGTACTCACCCCCTTTCAATAAGTTTTATATTACTCTTTATTTTCTTGTGCCGGGTTGATCATTTGAGCCAAACAATTTATCTCTTACATTTGTTCGCTTCAAAATTATAGGACTAATCAAAGGTCTTTTACTTGAATGTTTTCTTTGAAATGTTTCAGTTTGACTACTTGAAACTTTGTAACTTTTCATAACTTAAAATAAACCTGGCATTTGCGTCTTGAACTTCGCCTAGAACTTCATACCAATTACCTTTTCGATATCATTTTCAGTTTTACCATCGCAGTTTGGTTGATCACTGGGATCCTTGATTTCTTGCCTTTAAACTTCTTTGTTGCAGCTCTGAAGTTAGCTAAAACTCCAAAGTGGTCAGATATATCGTTGATGAGGACCCTAGAAAAGCTCAAAGGAACATTAGAAAGTATATTATCCAGAAGCTTAGCTGATGTCTCCATAATTCTTGTAGGGATATTTATATAAGGATGTAACCCATTAGATAGACTTCTATTAATAAATTCAGTACTAGCAGATGACTGGTCTATAGGGTCAACATTAAAGTCCCCCATAATAAAACATGGTGTAGAGTTAATCGGGAGTTTCATTAATTGCCTTCAAATAGATCCATAAAGTCATGGAGCTGGTTCTGTGGAGGTCTATATACTACAACAATATAAAATTATATTTGTCTCTTGCAACTTGCAGAACAAAACACTCACAAACCTTCTCTCTATATATTGTTAGATGTTGTTATGTGATTTCTTTTCATGGTTCCGACTCCCCTCCCCATCCTACCATATTTACCTACCTATATTTATCCTACCCCATCCTACCTATATTTATCCATCTATATTTATCTCTATCTTTTATCTATCTATATTTATCTGTCTAGATTTATCTATTGCGAATTTTTTGAAGAAGCCTGAATGTCACAAAACAAAGAACAGTGATACATATACAGGCAGAAGTTGTGAACGCATATAGAGAAAGACAACGCTGGAAAGGCAAAGTGTTTAAGTTGAAACTTATAAAGAATGCCGAGGAGGATGTTGCAATAAGCGAAAAGGCACTTGAAGTTTCGAAAAACTGTCTTCTAAAGACACTTTGTCTTAAAAGACAAAGTTTAAACTTATAGTAAGGTCTTTATGTATGTTTTAGAAGGACTACACGAACACAAACTTTCAGTAAATGTTTCAACACAATCTTTCAGGAGGTAATTGTAGTTAAACAATACATATAAAAGACCTTGCCTTAAATAGAGATTAAATTAAAAAGACAGACATTTTCAACTGAAAGTAAGGAGCAACAATAAAACTTAAAAAGAAAAGAAATTATTCCGTATACGAGGGGGGGGGGCTACTCCTTTCTCAACCCTCGCTATTTGTTCTAAAATGTTAAAGGTCTTTGAAACTACTTCTCATTCAAATTCACCCTCGTTTCCTAGTTTCTTAATTATTTATATATTTTCTTCGTTTCTTTATCAGACATCATGTATAGATAGCGTGGTCTTAAAACGTGCCTAAATAAAAAAAATCGATAAATATTCATTCATTATCAAGCTTGTAACAAGATGGGGCCACGATGGCTTCAGCCCTATAGAAGGCCAAAAATTATTGATATTTAAGTCCATTTATTTGAATTATGTCCCCCTGCCCATCCATCGGAAGTTCTATAGCAAAGCTACTGTTAAAATTTGTTGAGAAATTTTGTTCAAAGTGTAAGTAGCAAGCCACAATTTTAATTGTTATGCAGAAAAACCGAACAAAAACTTTGTAAATATTCCTTTTATGAACCATTAAAAAGTTTTCATTTAAAAACGAACGGAAATTAATTAAAATAATACTTTCCAAAAAGATTTTTTGGAAGAAAAGCAAAGAGCGCTACATTAAACCAAAGACGAACATGAATAAAATCAAGTAATTATTCAAACTTAAACTCAACAGAAACCACTATCAATAAACAAACGAGACCGAAACTGAACAGAAATTGCAACGAATAGTCAAGGTAACCTTAAAGAGAATAGAAACTATTGCAAACAAGAGCAAGCCTTTTAATGGCCAGAAAACAAAATTAAAGAAAACTTGACTCAAAATAAAATAAATCCTAAGAGTTTACATTTTTATAACGTTAATTAGTCCAAAATTGCCGAGTTCAAGGAATTAATATATGCTAAACCATTGTTAAACAATTATGCATGTTAAACTATTGTATGGCAAACAATCAGTCAACTTTATAGTTGTTTTAAAGTTGGTTATTATTGTGATTTTCTTTCTTTTTGTTGTTTTTGCTGACGATTTGAAAAATAAAAAACAGCACTGCTCAAAATACATATTATTTTTAATGGTGAAACGGAATGCATGGAATGTAAATGAAATTCAAGCTGTTTACAGGTTTTGAGGAGAAGGGAAGCGGACAGGTACCAGCTCTCTAATTGTAAACCTCAATCAGGCTTGAGATATATTGGATTTCCTATATTTTATAGATATATTTTATTTGACCTATTTGATATATTGTTTTTGAGATCCGGATAAATAAAAACACACTGCTTGAAATAGAAATTGTCAAACAGTTCGTGGTAATGAACTCTAAGTAAGGAGCGACCCGGCTCAATGGTAACCGAAACTCTAAAAAACATAATTTTGATACCAATAGATACACCAAAAGAATCAGATTTTAATGCTGATTTCAAATATATAAGTTTCATCAACTTTAATCTTACCCATCAAAAGTTATGCCCCCGAGAAAATTTGGCTGATTTTAGAAAAAATGGGGAAAGACCCCCTAAAAACTATTGAACCTTAATGAAAATCACACAATCATATTCAGCTTATTGCCAGAAGAAAGATCACAGATGCGTGTTTATTTGTTTTTGTTTTTTTTCCCAGGGGTGATCGTATCGAACCAGTGGTCCTAGAATGGACCAATGGAGCCCTCGTAGGAGGGCTCATTGGAACGGAAATTAAAAGTTCTAGTGCGCTTTTTAGGTGATCAAAAAGAGCCCCCTCTCACGCTCATTTTTTCCCAAAGTCCCCCGATAAAAATTTCAAGATAGTCACTTTGTTCAGCATGGTCGAAAATATGATAACAATGTCTTTTAAGATGACTTAATCTCTCGAAGTCTCCGGGGGGAGGGCTGAAAGTTATGAACTTTACCCAATGTTAACATATAGTGTTGGTTATTGGGAAATATACAGACGTTTGCAGGGGGGATTTTTTCTGGTAGGGGAGGGGGTCGGGGGTTATATGGGAGGATCTGTCCACGAAGGAAGTTTTCATGGGGGAAGGGAATTTGCTATGAAGGGGGTGCCAGATTTCCCACCATTATTAAAGAAAAAGATCAGAAATTAAATAAAAAAACAAGTTTTTCAAGTGAAAGTAAGGAGCAACATCAAAACTTAAAACGAACAGAAAATATTACATATATGATTGGGTTCACCCCCTAGTCAATAACTCGCTCTTTAAGCCAAAGATTTTTTAGTACTTTCATAAGAGCTATTTATTCTAATTAATGGCCTTTGTGATAAAGCGGTCATTTTTAAAGAATTGGAACAAAATTTGGACTTTAGCTTAAAGAGCAAGGTATTGACTAGGGAGTGAGCCCCTAATATGCGTATCAAAAATCTATGAATATAGAAGTTCGTTACGTAATTTATTTCGTAAGTTACGTATATTTATTACTAATAAAAGCGTTCGTAAATACAATTAAAAAAGTTTCGAGAAAGCCATTTAACCAAATAAAAGTAAAATTAATATGACAATTTTGTTGTAATTATTCATGTACGGTGAGCCAAAATCAAAACCTGCATTAATTCAAAAACGTTCAAAAATGAAATAAAAAAACTAGTTTTATTAACTGAAAGTAAGGAACGACGTTAAAACATATAACGAACAGAAATTATTCCGAATATGAAAGGGGCTGTCCCCTCCTCAACGCCTCGCTCTTTAGGCTAAAGTTTGACTTTCTCACAACTCTATTTTTTAAACAATAAAAAACTTTACCGTAAAGAGCAAGGCGTTGAGGAGGGGACAGCCCCATTCATATACGGAATAATTTCTGTTCGTTTTAAGTTTTAAGGTCGTTCCTTACTTTCAGTTAAAAAAAATTCAGTTTTTTTTAATTTAATTTTTTCAGTAAAGCCCAGATGACGTTCTGGTCTTTAGAAAGCATAGGGAGCGTTAGCCCTAATTATTTGAAAAAAAACTACGTTTTCTAAAGAGTTAAAGAGGCTGAGTTACAAGGTCGAACCTTAAAACGTACAGGGATCAGGAGGCACAGTTGGGGGGCTGCCGCCCCCAAACCCCCCGCTTTCGCAGCCTTTAAATAAAAGAAAAAGTTTTTTAAACTGAAAGTAAGGAGCGACATTAAATCTTAAAACGAACAGAAATTATTCCGTATATGAAAGAGGCTGTGCCCTCCTCAACGCCTCGCTCTTTACGCTAAAGTTTTTTATTGTTTTAAAAAATGAAGTTGTGAGACAGAATCAAACTTTAGCGTAAAGAGCGAGGCGTTGAGGAGGGCACAGCCTCTTTCATATACGGAATAATTTCTGTTCGTTTTAAGATTTAATGTCGCTCCTTACTTTCAGTTTAAAAACTTTTATTTTTTTATTTAAAGGCTGCAAAAGCGGGGGGTTTGGGGGGTGGCGGCCCCCAACTGTACCTCCTAATACCTGTACGTTTTAAGGTTCGACCTTGTAACTCAGCCTCTTTAACTCTTTAGAAAACGTAGTTTTTTTAAAATAATTTCTGCCCGTTTTTGTACAGTTTATTACTTATTATTACTTGACTAACTGTTAGCTGATCGTGTCAGGAGTTAAAGTTGGGGGGCTGCCACCCCCCAAACCCCCCTCTCTTGAACATTCTTGTGTTAAGGCTTTTAATTCCTGAATACTCAAATCACGTCCTACAGGGTGCATCCTAATCCCTGTACGTGTTAAGGTTCGAACTTGTGACTCAGCCTCTTTAACAGCCCCCCAACTGTGCCTCCTAATCCCTGTACGTTTTAAGGGTCGACCTTGTAACTCAGCCTCTTTAACTCTTTAGAAAACGTAATTTTTTTCAAATAATTTAAAAAAGAAACTGAGTTTCTTTTTTAAAGTTTAAATTCAGTATATAAAAAATTTGCTCTGACGGTGAATCGAACCCAGGTTTTCCGCCTGATAGTCTGGAGTATCAACCGCTGGACTAAAGAGACACAATTGTAATTGTTTTTTAGTAAATGGAATCTATTTTCGACGCAAGCAAATTCCCACAAAACTTGATATTTGGTTTTCGGAAAACAAGGAGTGATCAGATTGAGCTGAAATTTCGAGGATAAGCTTCCAGGCCCCAGGAAAGCTTATCCTCTAAATTTCAGCCCGATCAGACATCGTTAAAGGGGGGTTATGGTGGGAAAAATTAACATGGGCTATTATAGGAAAACGAGGTTTTTCGTAAATGTAAATTCGGGGGATAATTTTTTCGGTCTGAAAATATCAAAAGGCCCTAACAGGTCAAATTCTGCTTCGAATGAGTCCTCATTCACCCGGATCAGTTGCCAACTGCGGCCTGTAGGCGTGAAAAAGAAAAAAAAAGAAATGATGAATTTTAAGTGGCTATATTTGGTTTTTGGAAAACAGGGAAAGAGTGATTGGATTGAGCTGAAATTTCGAGGATAAGCTCCCGGGCCCTAGGAAAGCTTAACCTCTAAATTTCAGCCCAATCAGACAACGTTAAAGGGGGGCTGTGGTGGGAGGGTCGAAACTTCCGGTCCAGTTTACCCCATGAAGATAAAGTCGGAGGAGGATGAAATTTTGTAAGTTTCTTAGTTTGAGCATGGGCTACAAAATGCGATTACCGCCGTCTCTCTGCGACCTCTAGGACCTGAAATCGCTTAACATTGTGGTGGGTCGCCTCTTTATAGAGGCACAAGTGTGCCTCCTTGATTCTGCTTGTGGTAGTTTTTCTTCGTTTTGAGCTTGATTTGTTATTTGGCTCTATTTCCGCTTATCATTTTGGAAATTTTTTCTTGTTAATAAGGTAATTTTTTGGTAATAAGGAATTAGAATCAAGTTGCCATCAAGCCATTGGCCAATTGGAGAAAAAGCCAAGACAGGTATTCTGAGTGAGAGGCAAAGCTGGCATAAGCCTTTTTCAGGATTGTATACAAAAATGATGGCATTTTCACTTGTTGTTAGCTATTATCTATCACCCATCTATCCATCCTAGGACAGAACTAAGGCAGATGGCCATATAACTAAGGGATGATCGAGATTTTTGGTTTGATTCCTGACGAACAATGTCGACTGGATTGTACACAAAAGGGGGAGGGGACTGAATTTGATTGGAATCACAGGCGAACAAGTGACCTAAGTCTTACCCGCTTAGAGTCTCAGGCAGACAACCATGTTTTACGATTGAAACATGACAGACAAGTCCCCTAGACTCGCAGGTGAACGGGGAGACCTATATTTTTCCAAGTGTTTTGGTAAACGGACGTGACTTAAGTTGAGTTCGTTAGACTAGACTAACTCTAGGCTAGGCGAGTCTAGCATAAACTAGTTTAGTATATAATTATATTCGTTCCTGGAAGTCTTGTAATTTTTGACTTATCAACGTTATAAAAAGTACAATATTCAAAATATATTATGTTTTTAGTAAAACGCAAATAAAAGAATATTTGTAAAATTTTTGGTTATTGGGCTTAAGAATTAATATTTTGGCTTGCTATTTATATTCAAGACAAAACTTCGAACAATTTTTAATAGTAGCCAATTAAATTTATAGTAGACAATTAAATTTTGATGGAAGGGGAGAAGGAAGAGTATATAGATGAATTGAAAATCTGCATAATTTTCTGCCTTCTTTAGGGCGTAATTCATCCTGGCCCCAATACTGTTACAGCTTTAAATATGACTAATATTGAAAAAAAATAATTTTTGTAAGTACCTTATTGCATTATATTCAATTTCATTTGCCTCTTTGTTTCAATCAGTTTGTTTCAAGATCGCTTACCAAAAACAGTTCTTCTTTTGTATGTTTAAGAAACGAAAATCAAAACAGGACGTTACGAGTTGACACGACTAGATTTGTTTCCTGAATGAGTATCTCTTGATTTTAAAATTTCAATTGAGGTACATTCAGGATTTGATGATAGAATATTTCACACTAATAGAGTCATATTTTTCTTCAAAAATTTACTGTTCTTGATAAACTTCCCTTGGTCCTATCCAGAGAACATTCAAAATCTATTTGACCCCCTCACCCGTTTAAGTATTTCCTCAAATTACAGATGAACTGCTTAAGAGACTGATCACTGATCTGGAGTGGTTCTCGAGACCAATCCGAAATAAAATATAGCGGCGGCAGACATAATTATTCTCGGCGGTGATGCGCCGTCAATTGATCGGCGTTGTTCTATTTTGAGAATTTTTTTTGCTTCTTGGGGTCCACCATTCTTTTTCAGCTTCATTACCATGGCCGAACCTTGGACAAAATAAGGACGATACACCAAACTTAACTTTTCTCAAACATTCTTTTAATCCAAATGATCGACAGTGATACCTTAAACTGCATGATAATTGAACTAATCCGACAAAATATGGAATTTAAAGTTTAATTGAATTTAAATTCTAAAATTTATCCTAAAACATTTTAATTTGCACCATATCTGGTGAAAGAAGCCTCGAGGGAATCTGATGTATAAATCAAGGCCGTATCCAGGGGCGGGGGTTACCCGGTTTACCCCCCCCCCCCCCTGACATTTTTGACTGAGTCGAAAATTGGTCTAAAAAATACCTGTAAAGACAAAACCTTACCAGAAAAAAATATGCTCCCACACTAAATCCTATTGCGTTTTGTGGGTAAACGGTTCTGGTCAGCTTACGCAATTAGGTAACCGTAGGTAACCCCATGTTCACCTGACCTCGCATAGTAAATTAGGGTTAATATATGCTATTATCCTATTGCATTTTGTGCCATACAAAAATCCTATTGCAATTTTGTGGGTAGACGGTTGTGATCTGCTTACGCAATTAGGTAACCCCAAGTTCACCTTATTATGCAAGGTCAGACCTTGCATAGTAAATTAGGATTAATGGGGACTCGAGGTAAATGTTATAAGAGAGTGCAAGATTGTCAGTTCAGTTCAATTTCTGACTTGGATAAGAGAAGAGCGATTTTCAACATGAAGATGAAGTGTGACATTACGTTGTTTTTCGCGCCCCAGCGGACCAGGGATGTTTCTGACAATGGCGTTAGCGGGACATTCATCTACACCTGTGGATCTGAAGGGCACTGGAGCCATCGTTGAAGCTTCTGAATCACGCACACTGGAACCAACCACGATGCACCTGCACCAACCCAGTCTCTATCGTTGTTTGCAAATGACATCCGTCGTTTTGTCAACAAATCATCCAGTCTCGATGCAAATTCTAAACTTCGTTTGCTGAAAAGCCCATGGACTCCAGATATCTCCTACATTTTTCTAGTATCCAAAATAGGAAGCTGAAGTTTCAGTTAACTTGGCTCGCTCGTTTCAAGTTGGTTGTCCTACTCTCCGTCTGAGGACGCTGCTTTTTGCAGATTTTGCGTTCTGTTCTCTTCAGAGACAGCTGGCAAAGGCTGCTACCAGCGCGTCCTTGTTCGCAAGGGGTGGACTAGCGGTCTCGAGTTAATGTAATGTTGCTCGAGGATGTTAGACAAAGTCCACGGGAAAAAAATCGGGTAAAACCCCCCCGAACAAAAATCCTGGATACGGCCCTGGTATAAATCTTACTTCATGTCAGGATTTTCTGGTCTTGCAACCTATATTCCACTTCTTTGACTACCCATACCCAAAGCCTATTTTGTAGTTCCTAGAGGTCTTTTCTCTTCATTACAATACTCAGGAAAAACAATGTTTATGTCCACTTTACCGTTGTTTTTCGTTCAATGTTGTCGCAATGAAAACTAAAAATGAAGGTAAAGAGTACGGTATTGGACTTAAAGTTCCTACTGGCGATTCCGATCTCCGTTGCATGGTGCTTCAGCCAGGAAAGGCAATGGGAGTTTGGGGCCAGCCATCTTTTGCTTTCGTACACCCTTTTCTTTACATTCCCCAGATTTCTCCAAGCACCCATTTAGAGCTGGGTCAACTCTGGCTAAGCATACAGAATCATGCCACTGACCCCCGTTCCCAACTAAATGCTCAGCGGCACCAGGACTCCAACCCCTATTCTTAGGCACAAAGGATTTTAAACCTAGCGAGCTAATTTAGCCCGACTTTGCCTGAAAATTAGGAAATAGCTATTTGGCTTGGGACTTCTGAAAAGTTATATGAATATTGTCCTAGTTTTAGACCCTCTTATAGTTTCTACATTTACCCTCTAAACATTATGTTACAGGTTACAACCACAGAAAATGGAGGAAGAGCTTTCCACTATTGCATTGTTGAACGAAAGTTTTAGGAAAGTTGTGAAAGTCAGTGGATTTGCTTTCTTTGGGTAAGGGGTTCTGGAAACTTTCAAGTTTGTAGTTTTAAGGGCCAAATTTTCGTGAGTGGTTCTTCCTATCAATATGGAGAGAGGATTTAGCTTCTAGTATCACTTCAAAGGGGAGAAATATATTCAAACTACGCATGTGATTTGGCTGTAAAATGAAATTTTATCCTCCAATTATTATAAGATATCTTTTTAGTGAAGTAAAAGATAATATTTACGTTATACTATTAGGTGGCTTTTGTGTAAATCTGTTCATTTTGACAAGATCCTATTTAGTTACTGGCCCAGTGGATTCCGGCACTATATGAGACGGGGGATTCGTCAGGAATAATTCTTTTTTCCAGTGAATCCTCCTCTAAAAATGTAATAATAGCAACCTGAGGTTGAAGAAAGGGCTGTAGTGTTAGGTGCAGTCAGTGGATTACCTACCCCAATCAGTTGTGTGGGTATTCTCAAAAGAACAGCAACTCTAAATTTCTTCATGATTCATGATCATACATCAAAGAAAAGGAGGTTGCTTGATGAGGCGATGTCTGGGCAGTGAGGATGATGAACAGGATGAAAGTGATGATGTTGCCATTTAAGATCCCCTTTTTAAAAATTATTAAGAGGGTGGTTTTCTCAGGGGCTTTTTTTCAGATTTGAAGCATTGTAAATGTAAAAGTTAAACTTTGGCGTAAAAACTAAGGATATATTTAAATGAATATAATAGTGAAAACGATTGGAAATCAAATATAAAAAAAGAATTGTATGAAAGTAGAGAACAACATTATAACTTAAATAATCAGTAATCAATCTAAATAGTATCCTAAGGGGGTTGATACATCCCAACATCTCACTCTCTACGCTACAGCGACTTTTGTGCCAATAGTCTCACGATTGAATCCATTCACTGTAATGTAATGTAATAAAAGTTTTGAAATAAACTGCGTCTTTGACTGTTAGCTAATGCTAGCTATAGTATGGGCCGATGGGTTGACTGCTTGTGATCTTAGAAGTTTGGTGAAGATCCTACGTGTATTCGTTCAACCAAAAGAAGAGAACATTTATAAAGAGGATATTTGGGGAATATCAGGGCTTGTTGAAACTCATTTTATTTAGAAATAGTTATATTGTAGTGAAGAGTACAGAAACAAGTGATAGATAATCTGAAGTCCATGGTAGACGTGTAAATTCAAAAACATTTTGAGGCGAATCCAAAATTTTCTGAGCACAGAAACAAGTGAAAGATAATCTGAAGTCCATGGTCCACTTCTAAGAAGTCCATGGACATTCTAGGACCACTGGGTCGATATGATTACCCCTGGGAAAAACAAACAAAAAGCAAATAAACACGCATCCGTGATCTTTCTTCTGGCAAAAAATACAAATTCCATATTTTTGCAGATAGGAACTTGAAACCTCTACAGCAAGGTTCTCTGATACGCTCTGATACGTGTGATTTTCAATAAGATTCTATGACTTTTAGGGGGTGTCTTCCATTTTTTTCGAAAATAAGGCAAATTTTCTCAGGGTCGTAACTTCTGTTGGGTAAGATTAAACTTGATAAAACTCATATATCTAAAATCAGCATAAAAATACAATTGTTTTGGTGTATCTATTGGTATCAAAATTCCGTTTTTTAGAGTTTTGATTACTATTGAGGTGGGTCGCTCTTACTATACAGTTCATTACCACAAACTGTTTGAAATCGAAAAAAAAACTAAATTGACGTTACAGTCAAACTTACATCGTTATTGGGGGATTCTGGTTCTTTAAAATTTCTGCAAATTTGTTTCCATAATAGCATTGCAATATTGAGAGTACTTGAAATAATAATTACCAATTCTGAACCGGTTAAAAATGGCTATTTTTTCTCGCTAAACAGCTTTTTTTAAGAAGATATTTGTAACCTTTTGGTTACTATTAACTTTTTTACCTTTTGGGGCCTTTTTAGGGGTTCAAAATTTAATTAGCTCCAGAAGCAATTATTAAATTACGAAAGAGGATTAGAAAAGGTATCAGAAAGGGGGATGAACTCACTTTCATCCTAGTTAGACTATATACATTAGCCACTAAAATTTTACTGATTAGAGTAAATTAATAAACTTATAGAAGAATTATTATCTATAATACCTTGCGATGGCGTAGTGGAAAAGGCTGCACATTCTAATCGATGGTTGGCAGGTTCAATCACACGTGTCGCAAGGAAAGTATTTTTAGGTTCTGATGTATGTTAATTTTTTTATGTCCTAATTATGTTCTTTACTATCATTTGAAGAAACGTCTTTATTACCTAATATAACCCGGAAATTACCTACGATTATGACATCATTCATCAATCTTGAACATGAAAATGCAGTTTTTTCCGTAAAAAAATGATTTTATATTAAAAATAACCTTTTTAATTAAAAATGGTTTTAACCCATCAATTTCTTTTAAAATGAGCCATTAAACAACTCTCAAAGATGTTCCAGTGCCCCGCTATCTGAGGAAAAGGAGGGGGAAAAATGATAGCCCTACTTCTTTTTGTGATAATTTCTATCCGTTTTAAGCCTGGCTATCCATTTTAGTTCCTCTTTGTTTTGAGGATTCGTTTATACAAGTACGACAGAAATTGTTATTTTTATATTCGATGTGATTATTCATTTTAATTTCTTTTGGTTTGGGGTATAGGGCTTTTGATATCATTATGGTTTAAATAGTCTTTAATTTTCTTCGAAAAAGTTCTTTATAGGAAAATGCTTTCAAATTAATCAATTAATTGGAGACGAATGTGCCACCGTGTGTTATTATGGTCTATGCAAGCGGGTGACTTGATAGGCTTCTGTCAATTGACTGCACATATTTTCTCCCCAATGTTAATCTGGCTTTCCTAGGATTACAACTGTGATCTTCAACTGCAAAATAAATGACAAAACCATTTTGCTGTAGTGTTGTCTCTCTTCTTACCTAAACGCGTCAATTAAGCCTTGGATTTCTGTTCGAAAGAGCTCGCTTCCGATTTTGATTTCTTAGGAAAAATATGAAATTGTATATTTTTGTAAATGCAGACTATGAACTCTTGCTACAAGGTTCTCAGACATGCTGAATTTAACGGCGTAATTTTTATCAAAATCGCTTCCCTTTCCGTTATTCTTTAACTTAATAAATGTTGCAGATTTGAAATCACACTGAAAAACAGTCTCCTGATATGTACGCTGTTGCCAATACTTTTTTTTTTTACCGTTCCACTTACTACTAACATGGGCTACTCATTACTAAGGCCTACAGTTTTCTAACTTCTAACCATTTGAACCAAGATGAATTATCGGTCTAAAAGTCTAAAATAAAATGACTAAATAAAATAATAATTGACTAAATAAATAAAATAAAATGACATAATAAAATAATAAATAAAATGACTAAAATAAAATAATAATTAGCAATTTTTACGTTCTAACAATAGTTTGATACTTTAATACAAGAAATAGTAAACATAGTAAATAAAGTGTATTTCACTTCTTAGAAGAGAAAATAGACATTTTTTCCACAACTTACATAAATTACTGGGTAATTAAATTTGCCTAATTTGAATTCATAAAACAGTTTCATTATGAAACTGGAATGAAAAAAAAACGCATAACTAAGCGAATGACCCCACATAAATGGCTATAAAAGTACCATGTTTACTATGGTGTTTAAACAAATAAATTATGCTTCATTTAAATCTAGCTCTTTTCACCCAAGGCTGCATTCCTCGTATTCCACCGGGACTCATCCTTTCCAAAATTCTTGGTAATAGCGCAGAAATTCTAACTGTAGATGGGCTATAAAAGTCATGTTTAAATTAAACACAGACAAAGGGGAACTACGTTTTTAAGGTTAGCTCATCGTTAACTCTGGTTGTGCAAGACAAGGCTCAAATTAAGCAATGAACGAGCTGACTTCCCGATACTTTAATTCCACAATTAAGCTGAATAGTTGTGTCTGAAGCACGGAGAGGAAATAAGAAATCCAGCTGCATGGAAACTAATTATGAAGGAAATGCTCTCTAATCATTAATTTCTGTTTCTAGAAGCCTTAGCCTTGCATTATGCAAGATCTAAATTTTCTTGTATTAGTATTTTTGTCAAGTTTTTAGATGAGATTCTTCCAGGATAAGATATGTACCTACTTCAGAATCACATATTTCTGTAAAAGAGGGCTTTCAGCCCACCCCTTCTAGGTTTTAAAAGTCAATTAAATTTAAAGAAATTTTCAACACCACTTTTCCATCTTTTGTGTCTTTTGAAAATTTGAAGCTTTAACTAAGAATTCGAAGCTTTAAATGAGAAGAGCGGAAGTGGAAGCTCCTATGCAGGCCGTACTAATTATAATTTAAAAATTAGATTACTACAACATCAGGAATCTATTTCGTCAATGCTGAAGCAAAAATACAAATTTGAAAATTTTGTATTAGCTCTATCTGAACATGTTTTTAATTTCCCTGACCATTTTATTATGTTCGAAAATGTCTCTCTGATTTCTAGGGATCGGAGTTTAAAACGAATTTTTAGGGAAACCATTCAAATTATAAAAAAAAACTTATTCAAAAACCTGGCTTTGACCAGAGATGCAGGTAAATTTGGCTCAAATTAAATTTATGATAATTTACTACAGTCAAATAAAAAAAAAAAAAAAAAAAAAAAATAGTTTCTCCCAATACAATTGACCTTGCTTTACCTGATTAAATAAAAAAAACAAGTTTTTTAAACTGAAAGTAAGGAGCGACATTAAAACTTAAAACGAACGGAAATTATTCCGTATATGAAAGGGACTGTCCCCTTCTCGACCCCCGCTCTTTACGCTAATGTTTTTTATTGTTTTAAAAAGTAGAGTTGTAAGAAAAATCCAAACTTTAGCTTAAAGAGCGAGGCGTTGAGGAGGGGACAGCCCCTTTCATATACGGAATATTTTCTGTTCGTTTTAAGTTTTAATGTCGCTCCTTACTTTCAGTTTAAAAAACTTGTTTTTTTATTTAATTTTTGAATGTTTTTGAATAAAAACAGGTTTTGATCTTGGCTCACCGTACATGAATAATTAAAACAAAATTTTCATATTAACTTACTTTTATTTAGTTAAATGGCTTTCTCGAAACTTGTTCAATTTTATTTACGAATGTTTTTATTAGTAATAAATATACGTAACTTACGAATTAACTTACGTAACGAACTTCTATATTCATATATTTTTAATACGTTTATTATGGGGTTCGCCCCCTAGTCAATACCTTGCTTTTTAAGCGAAAGTTCGAATTTTGTTCCAATTCTTTAAAAATGACCGCTTAATCACAAAGGTCGTTAATTAGAATGAATAGCTCTTATGAAAGTACTAAACAATCTTTGGCTTAAAGAGCGAGGCATTGACTACAGGGTGAACCCAATCATATATGTAATATTTTCTGTTCGTTTAAAGTTTCGATGTTGCTGCTGCTGCTGTTGAAATACTTGTTTTTTTATATTAAATTTCTGATCTTTTTTTAAATAATGTTGGGAAGTCCGGCGTCCCCTTCATAGTAATGTCCCTTCCTCCATGAAAATTTCCGTCGTGGAAAGATCCTCCCACATAACCCCCGACCCACCCCCCCACTACCATGAAAAATCTCCCCTGAAAACGTCTGTATACTTCCAAATAACCAATACTAGGCTATATGTTAACATTGGGTAAAGTTCATAACTTTCAGCCCTCCCCCAGGAACTTCGGGGGATTAAGTCATCCTAAAAGACATACTTATAATATTTTCGAACATGCTGAACAAAATGGCTATCTCAACATTTTGATCAGATGACTTTGGGAAAAAATGAGCGTGGGAGGGGGCCTAGTTGCCCTCCATTTTTTGGGTCACTTAAAAAGGGCACTAGAACTTTTAATTTCCATTCCATTGAGCCCTCCCACGATATTCTAGGACAACTGGGTCGATACGATCACCCCTGGGAAAAAAACAACAAAAAAAAACAAATAAACACGCACCCGTGATCTTTCTTTTGGCAAAAAATGCAAAATTACCCATTTTTGTAGATGGGAGCTTGAAACCTCTACAGTAGGGTTCTCTGATACGCGGAATATGATGGTGTGATTTTCATTAAGGTTCTATACCTTTTAGGGGGTCTTTCCCCCTTTTTTCGAAAATCAGCCAAATTTTCTCTGACCTAACTTTTGATGGGTAGGATTAAACTTGATGAAACTTATATATTTGAAATTAGTATTAAAATCTGATTCCTTTGATGTATCTATTGGTATCAAAATACCGTTTTCTAGAGTTTCAGTTACCATTGAGCCGGGTCGCTCCTTACTTACAGTTCGTTATTAAGAACTGTTTGATCATGAAACCTCAAATAAAAATCAAGTTAATGGACCGTTAACTGGGATATCAAACGGAGTAGCATCAGTAACTGCTTTGAAGAAAATAGGAACGTTAAACAATACGTAATTAATTTGTTGTTTTGTATAAATGTCGGTGTTCTATTTTTATTATTTTAATTTTTCTGCTGACAACAGCCACTGTGTATGTGACCAAACTATCCAGATATTGTTTTGCTGTTTCGCTGTAAAATAAAAAGATTTGTCCCCATTGAACTGTTAATTACTTTCAAGGAAGATCTTGTCAAACTTTAGCTTAAGAACTGAGGGGCGGGGGATGCATATATACATGATAATTCGTGCTCATTTTTAAGTCTAAATGTTGCTCTTTAATTCCATTTGAAAAAAAAACTTGTTTTTATGATTTAATAAGTAAAAGGGTCATGTAGAAAAAAATAAAATAAAACCGGAATTAAGGGGAACTATTCCTAAAAACAAGCGTGTGAATAGATTTTCTGTCTTGATATATTCCTATGTAGAATCGGCTTGTCTTGTTCTTTCTGTGCTTGTAGGCTTATAGAGGAGAAGAAATGAAAAAGAAGAGTCTACTCAGTAAAGACTCCATTTTTACAATAAACAGAGTGAGTTGACTTTTTTTTTACTTGGCCATTGGATTTCCATTGGAAGAGAAGCATGCACTCAAAGGGGAAGTAGAAGGGGATAATGTTCTGGGATCCTGAAGTCAGATAACTGCGCAAATGGTGGGAGTCTTGAGCCTGTTTCTTCTGAAATCTTCAGATTTTATGATTGTTTCTGCAAAGTCAAAATTTCCGACACAATCCGCTCACTTTTGTGTTTTCAATTTGACAAAATGATCTTCTTGCCCCTAAAATAAGCCCTAAGTACATAAAGTACATATATTTCCAAGTTTATGCTTGAACCCCAATATAAAAGTTTACTCTGTGGGCACTGTTCCTTACTACAGCAGGTAAGGTACCTTATTAGGCTGTTAGTTATGCATTATAGCCTACTTGCTTGATTGACACGAAAAACTTGGCTAATACAACATAAAATTTGTTTTTTTTGTAGCCATTAAGCTAATCTGTATACTCTTGTCTACCTTGTTGGTATTTATTTGCCTTTAGGCTACTGAGACTCCAAAATCAAAAATAATAAGAATAACCAAGAAAATAAACTTATAGCCATCAAAATTCATGGAAGAAAATATATCGCTGATATCTTGCTCGTAGATATCCGAGTTGGACTGTTTTCTGTGAATTCTTCAGGCCTTTGACCCATTTCTTCATTTCTTTTTAGTATTTTATTTTTCAATTTTTGCCATGGCTAGTCAGGTTATATCTTTTATTAAATAAAAAAAACAAGTTTTTTTAACTGAAAGTAAGGAACGACGTTAAAACTTAAAACGAACAGAAATTATTCCGTATATGAAGGGGGCTGTCCCCTCCTCAACGCCTCGCTCTTTACGCTAAAGTTTTTTTATTGTTTAAAAAAATAGAGTTGTGAGAAAGTCAAACTTTAGCGTAAAGAGCGAGGCGTTGAGGAGGGGACAGCCCCCTTCATATACGGAATAATTTCTGTTCGTTTTAAGTTTTAACGTCGTTCCTTACTTTCAGTTAAAAAACTTGTTTTTTTTATTTAATTTTTGAACGTTTTTTAATTAATGCAGGTTTTGATTTTGGCTCACCATACATGAATAATTAAAACAAAATTTGCATATTATATTTGGTTAAATGGCTTTCTCGAAACTTGTTTAATTTTATTTACAAACGTTTTTATTAGTAATAAATATACGTAACTTAGAATTAACTTACATAACGAACTTCTATATTCATAAATTTTTAACACGTATATTCGGGGGTTCGCCCCCTAGTCAATACCCTGCTCTTTAAACTATAGTTCGAATTTTTTTTCCAGTTCTTTAAAAATGACCTCTTAATCCCAATCAGTTGATCAGTTGAAAAACTTGTTTTTTTTTTATTTAATTCATGATCTTTTTCTTTAATAATGCTGGGAAATCCGGCGCCCCCGGCATCGCCCTGTCCCTTGCCCCATGATCTCGTCCTTCATGGAAAGATCCGTCCATATAGCCCCCGACCCTCTCCTTCCCCCACCTACCAGAAAAAATATCCTCTGAAAAAGTCTGTATACTTCCCAATAACCAATACTATATGTTAACATTGAGTAAAGTTCATAACTTTCAGCCCTCCCCCTGGGGACTTTGGGGGATCAAGTCATCCTAAAAGACATTTTTATCATATTTTCGACCATGCTGAACAAAATGGCTATCTCAGAATTTTGATCGGGCGACTTTGGGAAAAAAATGAGCGTAGAAGGGGGCCTAGTTGCCCTCCATTTTTTTTGGTCACTTAAAAAGGGCACTAGAACTTTTAATTTCCGTTCCAATGAGCCCTCCCACGATATTCTAGGACCACTGGGTCGATACGATCACCCCTGAAAAAAAATAAAAAAAACAAACAAACAAACAAACAAACAAATAAACACGCATCCGTGATCTTTCTTCTGGCAAAAAATGCAAAAATCCACATTTTTGTAGATAGGAGCTTGAAACCTCTACAGTAGGGTTCTCTGATACGCTGAATATGATGGTGTGATTTTCATTAAGGTTCTATAATTTTTAGGGGGTCTTTCCCCCTTTTTTTGAAAATCAGCTAAATTTTCTCAGGCGCGTAACTTTTGATGGGTAGCTCTAAACTTGATGAAAGTTATATATTTGAAATCAGCATTGAAATCTGATTCTTTTGATGTATCAATTGGTATCAAAAACCCGTTTTCTAGAGTTTCGGTTACCATTGAGCCGGGTCGCTCCTTACTTACAGTTCGTTACCACGAACTGTTTGATTGGGGCTACTACTAATTACTTTTTATCCATTGGAAGAATTGTCTGTTAATACAACTAAATAGTAACCAAAAAATACCGATAATTGGCAGGGAGCTGAAAAACTGTGTTTTAAGAAAGCTCGTTTGGGGCGTTAATTTATTTTTGTGGCAACGCATTTAGAACGTACGAAATCACAAGGAGAAATGTCTTGAATGAAATATTTTTGTTTCGACTTGTTCTTATGCAGATTGCATTATTCCTGGGTTATCGATGCTCATTAGGTAGAGCTTAGTATCTTAAATTTATCTTTCAGTTCGCTTTCCGATGAACACTCAAAATATATCAAGCAGGCTGTTTCGCAATTGAAGATGTTTGGTTTATTGGAATATTATTTGAAAAAAAACTACGTTTTCTAAAGAGTTAAAGAGGCTGAGTCACAAGTTCGAACCTTAAAACGTACAGGGATTAGAAGGTACAGTTGGGGGGCTGCCGCCCCCCAAACCTCCCGCTTTCGCAGCCTTAAAAAAAAAATTTTAAACTGAAAGTAAGGAGGGACATTAAAACTTAAAACGAACAGAAATTATTCTGCATATGAAAGGGGCTGTGCCCTCCTCAGCGCCTCGCTCTTTACGCTAAAGTTTGAATTTCTCACAACTCTTTTTATTAAACAATAAAAACTTTAGCGTAAAAAGCGAGGCGCTGAGGAGGGCAGAGCCCCTTTCATATGCGGAATAATTTCTGTTCGTTTTAAGTTTTAATGTCGCTCCTTACTTTCAGTTTAACATTTTTTTTAAAGGTTGCGAAAGCGGGGGTTTGGGGGGCGGCAGCCCCCCAACTGTACCTTCTAATCCCTGTACGTTTTAAGGTTCGAACTTGTGACTCAGCCTCTTTAACTCTTTAGAAAACGTAGTTTTTTTCAAATAATTTCTGCACGTTTTTGTAAAGTTTATTACTTATTATTGCTTGACTAACTGGTAGATGATTGTGTATTATTCTTTTCTTTCTCGACAGGGTGTTATAAGGGTCGACCTTGTAACTCAGCCTCTTTAACTCTTTAGAAAACGTAGTTTTTTTTTTTTAAACTTTAAATTCAGTATATAAAAAATTTCCTCTGACGGTGAATCGAACCCGGGTTTTCCGCCTGACAGTCAGGAGCATCGACCGCTGTACTAAAGAGACACAATTGTAATTGTTTTTTAGTAAGGGGAATCTATTTTTGACGCAAGCAAATCCCCACAAAACTTGATGTTTGGTTTTTGGAAAACAGGGAAGGAGTGATCAGATTGAGCTGAAATTTCGAGGATAAGCTCCCAGGCTCCAGGAAACCTTATCATCTAAATTTCAGCCAAATCGGACAACGTTAAAGGGGTGCTGTGTTCGGAGGGTCGAAACTTCCGGCCCACTTTTACCCATGAAGATAAAGTCGGAGGGGGGTGAAATTTTGCACGTTTGTTAGTTTGAGCTTGGGCTACAAAATGCAATTACCGCTGTCTCTCTGCGACCGCTAGGACCGGAAATCGCTTGCGGGCTCTTATAGGAAAACGAGCCCGCGTTTTCGCGGGCTCTTATAGGAAAACGATAAGAGCCCGCTTGTAGCAGACTCTTATAGGAAAACGAGGTTTTTCGTAAATTCGGGGGATAATTTTTTCGATCTAAAAATGTCAAAAGGCCCTAACAGGTTGAATTCTGCTTCGAATGAGTCCTCATTCACCCGGATCAGTTGCCAACTGTGGCCTGTAGGCGTGGATAACAAAAAAAAAAAGAAGAGAAATGAAGTTTAAGTGGCTATATTTGGTTTTTTGAAAACAGGGAAGGAGTGATGGGATTGAGCTGAAATTTCGAGGATAATCTCCCGGGCCCTAGAAATAATTAATATATGAATTTAAGCCGAATCGAACGACATTAACGGGGGGCTGTGGTGGGAAGGTCGAACCTTCTAGCCCAGTTTACCCCATGAAAGTCGGAGGAGGATGAAATTTTGCAAGTTTCTTAGTTTGAGCTTGGGCTACAAAATGCGATCACCGCCGTCTCTCTGCGACCTCTAGGACCTGAAATCGCTTAACATTGTGGTGGGTCGCCTCTTTATAGAGGCACAAGTGTGCCTCCTTGAAAGTGACGGTATGCTCAAGTTCTGTGCTGTCACTTTGAGTTTTGAGTGCCTCAATACTTTCCCAGGCAATCCACTAAAATCCATAGATTCCTGTGTCCAAATCAGTAACTTGCGGTTAATATGAATGATCCACTAATAGCCACTGATAAGAGCTAAAAATATTTTCAATATATTAAATTTAGATAACTTGAAAAACGGCCGTGTTTTTTTTGTGTTCAATGCCATTATCAAGCTCTTAGCAATGTATTTTCATATCGAGGCTTTATAATTTATCGTGGCACTTTTTATTTATTTGTTTTTTAAGGCATGGTATTCATAAGTACACATAAGCAACTTTGTTAGGGGGATATCAGGTCAAGGGTGGATCCAGGACTTTTTTAGGGGGGGGGAAATAGGTTGATCCGATAAACGGTAAATTTTTACCAAATTATATTACTAACTTACGAATAAAGTGAATATACCACTCGATGCCTTTTTTATGCTCTTTCCAAATATAATAATCATTTTTGTCGGAAATGAATTTTACCCCACCCCTATATATACCAATTCAGGGTATATATTTACACATTAGGGGGGGGGAGGTTGGGGGCAATTTTATTTCTGGTGTAAATGCGAGGTAAATTTAAACTTTAACCCCACCCCCCTAACGTGCAAATATATACCCTGAATCAGTATATAGGCTAGGGGTGGGGGTAAAATTTATTTCCGACAAAAATGATTTTTATATTTGGAAAGAGCATAAAAAAAAGCATCGAGTGGTACATTCACTTTATTCGTAAGTCAATAATATGATTTGGTAAAAATTTACCCAATAAACTTGAGTTAGGAGCAAGTTTAATTAACGCAAACTTGCGTTAATTAAGTAAATTACACTGCTTTAGACTAAGTTAGGGGGCGCACGCCCCCCTTCCCCTCTGCCACTGTATAAGGTGATTTTCCTTGGGGATTCTGAAATCAAATAGAAGTTCACTTTTAAGCTCAAATTCCCGAGAATTTCTGGTGCAGTTCATTAGACTGATCTTGGGTGATGTAACCTACTGCCTCCTCCATGTACAGGTGTGATTTGCACTCCAGCATCAAAGAAAGGGTGGACAAACTTTTGGAAACAGTGGCTGTATAAGCACTGCGCTTCATTTGCAGATACATTTAAAGTGATAAGCTCTTTCTGACTGGGATATGCCCCCAGCTTGCATAAGGCCATCTTTGTTTTTCACTTTTCTTCTTTGCGCGTCATATTTGAATTTTGGCCATTTTAAAAAGTAGGTGTCAGACTAAATTGGTTAAAAATAGCAATCGTTTGCAATCGTTTGTAATTTTCACACCATGCATATTCAGTAACTACTGGTGATAGAATCATGGGTGCGGCGGTAGCACCAACATATTAGACAGCGGAATAAGAAGTGAAGTTAAAGTTTAAGACTTCGAGAAAATATAAGCTACAGGAGAAAAAAAAAATTGCGATAGATTTGGATTGA
This sequence comes from Artemia sp. Qi Xiang Cuo, assembly GCF_049724085.1. Classification (NCBI taxonomy): domain Eukaryota; kingdom Metazoa; phylum Arthropoda; class Branchiopoda; order Anostraca; family Artemiidae; genus Artemia; species Artemia sp. Qi Xiang Cuo. Next base: position 25,300,629 of record NC_142808.1, on the reverse strand, counting down.
AAAAAACTTACATGATTGTCCTTTTATAAATAAAATTCTCCAATTTAAAGTTTTGCAAGTTTTATACCTAAGTCTTATAGCAGTGAGAAATTTTAAGCAGTTGCAAAAAGACAGTGAAAAGCCCCCAAGAAAAGAACCAGAATAAAACTTTTATTTTTAAATGTTGCGCATTTGAAAACAAGATAAAACAGTTTTTCAGACCCCAGAGCCACAAATTGCTGAAAATCTAATTTTAATAGGGATAACAGCCAAATGTCTTTTTTTTATGATGCTTCATTTTTCACAACGGGAAGTATTTGAGAAATAGATTAAGTTAAAAAAACAAATATTGAATCCTCCAATGCCTTGTGTTATCAACTTGGGGAGCTAGAGACCCTACCTTTTTCAATGCTGAATCTAGAAATACTTATTTTGGTACTTATGTATTATACGAGAAACATTCGAGAAGTGAAATTTGTTAACGCTAACAAAATAAAACAAAATTTTATGAAAATAAATATAATTTATTAGCAAATTTATGAAAATTACAACTTAGAGTTATGTGCTCAGATCGCAGAAATGTCCTTAAGAATCGCGTTGAAATAAGTTCGGCCTTCTGCCTTTACTGCCGCCCGCCACATCTACTCTATTAAGTATAATTTTAAATGTTGAACCCTTATTTTCGTACTCATAAACTTCTCCTAATTAGACATTTTTTTCTTTTTTTTCTTTCTTTCTTTTTTCTTAAACCACAAACCAAATTAACTGATTTAAGTAAAAGTTAAAAGTTCACTTGAAAGAAAATCTCGAGGGCAAAATATTTTGTCATAAAAATTTTGAAATTAAGAGAAAAAAAGTTAATCAGTAATTATTTGTTTTAAGGGATATGGTGGTACTATGGTAATTATTACTATCTGTTGGCAGTTCACTGCATTGGTAAAATCATTGATATACTTCAGCTTTATATCAGGGAAGTACGGGGGGGGGGAGCAATTTTTATTGAAATTATCAAGTTGGGTTTTTTCTTTTATTATTGTGGCTACCTCCAACAATTTTATTTTATTACTAGGCTTTCGAAAAAGTTTCTGCGTAGGTACGTGTTGTATATAGACTATTATATTTTCTTTAAAAAGATTAAATATACTAACGTGTTTAATTAAACTTTTATCAGCCATGAGCAGATTGGACAAAATTTTAAACAGACAGTTGAGATAGGGCAAGTGAGGGCCATTTTGTTATTGCTCAAACAAGCTATAGAAAAATAATTGAAAACGCACTATATTTTAACAAAATATCTCTTGGTATATTTTTTGATATCTCTAGATTTTAGTCCGACTACATTTCTATTCTAAATCCCAAGTGAACGGTTTTTACGAGAATTCTAATATGGTTGGATAACCTCGGGCTTAAAAGCACAAGAAACGTTCCAGCAAAAACAAAAGTTTGAAGATAGTTTTTTTTTACAATAAGATGTTCGATTGTTCTCAAAACCTAAAAAAAGTAATTCTTTTTACGTGTTTTGGGTCTTCCAAACGGGTAGGGGTCTTATAATTCTTCCTTTGGGTGTATTTTCTTTCCGTCTCTCCATATATCGCCAGATACATAAGAGTTTATGCTAACATATGCGACGGGTATGCGTCGACAATGAATGAATTATTTTCCCCTGCCTTCTTAAAACGCGTGAGCAACGATTATGTTAAATAAGTCTTTTTACAAGGACAAACTTTATTGAAACAATCTCATTGTAATCAAATCTAATTGTTTTGGGATCCTACGCTATTGTATACCCAAGTCACGATTATGATTAATTCCCCTAATGAATTTAAAAACGAATCTAAACTGTTCATTATATTTTGGGAGATGGAGGAGTTGACTAGCCCTGGAGTCCATAGGTCGTGGAATATAATTTTGAAGGAAAAATACTTTAACTTGCTCGTAAAAAGAAATAACAGCCGATCGTAATTCTTTTTATGACTGCAGTTAGATCTAAGTTTTACGATGTAAATTTACTGCGGTTGTACGCTTTACCAACGTCACCATGCCAAAACTGAAATTTATTTTCAAACATAAAAATATTTTCCGTTCAGTTAGAGGAATTATTCTTGGAGGCGGAATAATAATTTCATCCAATCACGACTCAGCTTAAACATCCCTTAAATCTCATTGGCTGGAGATCGTTCAACTACAGATAGAACTGTCTCAGAACGATGCGTTATTATGGCTCAAGCTATTATTCAAACGATAAAAGTCGAGACCTCGGATGGAAGTGAATTATACCTCCGAGAGATGAGACTACATTCCCAATGAAATGAGCCGACAATTGGTTGATTCAAATTTTCTGATTATAATGAAAAGGATGAATCCTCTTCAACTCCTTGAATTTCCAGACAATCAAAAAAGAACAAAGATTAGCGAGCAAAAAATTCACAATCGATTCAACAACCCATAGCTTTTTTTTCCTTAAATGGATATCAAAAGTCTAAATTCTTTTTTCAATAGCCATAAATTTCATTAAATAATCTTTGTTACCATGGATTATATCGTGTTCACTTATCAGAAGAAATTTTAATGTTTCAGCAATCTTTATATCACAAGTAGTTTTCGGAAAAAAATCTTGGCTTTACAAATATATGCATAAACCCATAAATAATATCGCTAATAAATGATAATAAAAATTGCACAAATAACTTATTCGATGTTTGCATTAACTATAAATTATTGGAAGTGCATTTTTCTCTGTTCTATATTAATGGTCTTTATAATCCAACATTTATGGATGAAATATCTTTATTGTTAGAAACGTAAAACAACTTAGAAGCCATAGCAGTCAAGAAAGTATCCAAGATTATTTTTGGGGGGAGGGGGTTACGAAACACTTCAAAAAACGCATCAAAAATCTATTCATATACATTTTTGTTACGTTTTTACGAGTCGGATTTTTTTTTTGGGGGGGGGGGATCAAACACCTAACTACCACCCTGAATGCGGCCTTGATAACGGTTCATAGATCTATAGCTCCTGAATTCTTTAATGTTGTTGTGTGACACTTTTTGTTATTTTGCTATCGATTGCTATGAAGAAACTACAAAAAATAACACAGTTCGGTGTCAGAATTCGGGTTTTAACAAACTCAAAAAACTCGAAATCGAGATTTGTTTTCTAGCTCAAGTAGAAATAGATCTTTCATCATGATCTGTTATGTTATGTTGACATATGTTGTATTTGGCTGGAGGGATATTCAGGTATTAGGAATATGAACATACTTATTACTGTGATGAGAAAACATAAGGTACTTGTCTGTTAAACAGAACAAACCGAATAAGTGAAGTTAGGTTAATCTAATGAAATATACCAAAATATGATGATAATATAATGCTTTAGGAACAAAATTATGAAAACTACAACAAACAATTGTGGAAAGCAGGCCGCACAGATCGCATTATATTAAAAACCTAACGTAACCCCCTCTATGTACTAAATATTTAATAAAAATATATATACATCGAAGTATTTTCACTCAAAATAAGCAAATCATAACCGATCCAGGAAGAAAAACCGGTTTCTGTCAAATCTTACATAGCGCAATTCTTGAGTGTGTTCCGTTTAACAGACAAGTGCCAAATAAATCAATAAAATGAATCAGGTGTACTTTTATACATTCATATTCATTGTACAAAGGTACAGCATATTTTAGTATGTTAATGCTGGTAACAAATGTTCTTAAAAAAAAGGTTCGATGGAAGAATAGGGTAGCTTCTACACTTTTTGGTATTTTTTTTAAACAGATGAATAATAGTTCTAGTATTGAACATAAGGTGATTGAAGTCATTTGCTATATATTTATCCTTACAACCAGAGGTGGCCTTACTGGCGTGCGAGGCCTTGTGCAGCCACCACTGCGCGAGACCTGACGTCGTGGTAATATTGCAGCGAGAGAAATAATAATACAGCCCCCTCGGGAGCGGTAACAATGTAATTCCTAGGGTTCTGTGGGAACGTTCTGGTTTCGACAAGACGACAGATAATAACCGCGCAACGACGAAATGTGCTGCTTGACCCTGTTATCGCCGGGCCCCGGTTGGCACGGGGCCCAGCGCGGTCGCACCACTTGCCGCCCCCAAAGCACTTTCTAGAACATTTGTTATTATTATATTTTATTTGCTTACAAATTGTGTTAGACTACAGCTAGTATAAGTAGTTTAAAAATATTACCAATATATTTGGTAATGTATTAGCCTACAACTTTAGTAAATGGAACCTCTGTTTCAAAGAAAAACTTGAGTTTTTGAGATTTTTCCGGTTTGTCTTCGGGTCAGTAATTTCGTTTAGAAATTAGAGTGAAACTGGAGTTCTAAACAAATTCGGAATGCCATGTCAAATAAATCTAGAATACATCCTAAGATTTAGGTATCTTTGAACTAACTGTGTCGCTTAAAACCTTCCTTAAAGCATGACCTGCAGTTTTGTTTTTAGCTTCTTAGGGTGGCAAAATTAACAAAAAAATATTTTGACAGTAGAAATATTTGCCCATTCAGTCTTTGTGTTATTTGGTGGTAGAAAGTCATTGAACCTTTATTGTAGGTTTAAGTTCATATACTTCCTGAAAAGTAATTTTTATGCTAAAAGTAACTGACAGCCGTATTTGACCGCGCAATCTACCTTTTATCAACCACCATAACCTGGGAGCAGTTTTGACAGCTTAGGCCTACCATAAATTTAAATTTTAACCCAACATTTTTAATTCCTCCAGGGTCCGTGGTTTATTTCACTTACTAGATCATACCCAAGAATAATCTGTGGGAGGGGGATCCCTTTGGGTCGATCTTCACAGTTGCCTGGCATGCGCGTCCAACTACGATTATGTTCAGATAGTTGTGAATTAAGTCATAAAATTTAATATAGTATAACTTATAGTATAATTTAGTATATTGTAACTTAAAAAAGCCTGATCAAAAATTAAATCGCTACAGTGATTTCTAAGCAATGGCAAAATAATGTTTGATTGAGTTCAGCGAAAAATTTATCCGCAGTGTTCAAAGTCGACGATCTGGGACTAAATAGCACGAATAAACTGACACGAATGAATTGACACGAATTGCCACGTTTTTACACGAATAAAATGACAATTTTGTTGCAAAATTATAATATCAAGAGCATTTTGATGTTTTGAAAATTACATCAGTTATACAAACCTTACTATCGGCTACTTCTCTTTTATTCTTTCTTTTTACCCTTTTGTATTCTTTATTTTATACACTTTTTTATTTTTTTTCTGTTAGACATTGTTTTCTGGTTGTACACACTCCAGATTTACAGACAAAGTTGGCATTTTCACTCTCAGTGCGTGTAGAAAGTCATTTAGAACGAAATTCAAACTTGTTCAGCTTGGCTTATCAAATATATTAACTGACGGACGAATTATAGAGAAAGAAAAAACAGTTATGAAATAATTAGTATTAATAATTCTGACATCCTAAAACATTATGCGTAAGCAAAAAAGCTTTGTTTTTCGTGAGTGCTATTTCAAGATCAAGTTTAGCTTCCAAGACTTGAAAATGTGGTTTCAACATTCAAACAAATTCTATTTTGAGGAGGTATAAGAACAAAGTTTATAAGAAAAAAGAACGTTCCCGATTGCAGAGTAGTTCTTTCTAATATACACTTAGGGAGCAGATCACTGAGGCTGCCTGGCACCTCATTTTGGAAAATTCTGAGGTGACTATAGTATGTTCTATACTATAGTCACAATGCTAAGTAAGGAGCGACCCGGCTCAATGGTAACCGAAACTCTAGAAAATGGAATTTTGATACCAATAGATACATCAAAAGAATTAGATTTTAATGCTGATTTCAAATATATAAGTTTCATAAACTTTGGTCCTACCCATCAAAAGTTACGCGCCTGAGAAAATTTGGCTGATTTTCGAAAAAAAGGGGTAAAGACCCCCTAAAGATTACAGAAACTTAATGAAAATCACACCATCATATTCAGCGTATCAGAGAACCCGACTGCAGAGGTTTCAAACTCCTATCTACAAAAATGTGGAATTTTGCATTTTTTTGCCAGAAGAAAGATCCCGGATGCGTGTTTATTTGGTTTTTTTTTTCCCCAGGGGTGATCGTATCGAACCAGTGGTCCTAGAATATCGTAGGAGGGCTCATTGGAACGGAAATTAAAAGTTCTAGTGCCCTTTTTAAGTGACCAAGAAAATGGAGGGCAACTAGGCCCCCTCCCACGCTCATTTTTTTTCCCAAAGTCACCTGATCAAAATTTTGAGATATCTATTTTGTTCAGCATGGTCGAAAATATGATAACTATGTCTTTTAGGATTATTTAATCCCCCGAAGTCCCCTGGGGGAGGGCTGAAAGTTATGAACTTTACCCAATGTTAACATATAGTATTGTTTTTTTTCTGGTAGTGGGGGTGGGGGGTTGTGGGTCGGGGTTATGTGGGAGGATATTTACATGAAGGAAGTTTTCATGCGGGAAGGGGCATTGCTATGAAGGGGGCGCCGGATTTCCCAGCATTATTTAAAAAAAAGATAAGAAATTAAATTAAAAAAAAACAAGTTTTTCAACTTAAATTAAGGAGCAACATCAAAACTGAAAACGAACAGAAAATATTACGTATATGATTGGGTTCCCCCTAGTCAATACGCCGCTCTTTAAGCCAAAGATTTTTTAGTACTTTCATAAGAGCTATTTATTCTAATTAACGGCCTTTGTGATTTAAATTTCTAAAGAATTGGAACAAAGTTTGAACTTTAGCTTAAAGAGCAATGTATTTACTAGGGTGCGAACCCTCTAATATACGTATTAAAAATATATCAATATAGAAGTTGGTTACGTAAGTTAATTCGTAAGTTACGTATATTTATTACTAAAAAAAACGTTTTTAAATAAAATTAAACAAGTTTCAAGAAAGCCATTTAACCAAATAAAAGTAAAATTAATATTCAAATTTTAACAGCCCCTTTCATATACGGAATAATTTCTGTTCGTTTTAAGTTTTAACGTCGTTCCTTACTTTCAGTTAAAAAAAACTTGTTTTTTTTTATTTGATTATTTTCGGGTGCTAGTTATTTTCACCGAATTTTGTTTTTCAACATAGTGTTTTTGTGATTTTAGTGTTCACTTTTTATTTGTTATGTTGATTGAGTTTTTGTATGACTTCTTGATGGAATCAACAACGTTTATATCAGTCTGTACGGTACCCTTTTCTGTATTTAAAACATGGCTCAGATTCGCCTCGCTCTTTACGCTAAAGTTTGACTTTCTCAAAACTTTATTTTTTTAAAACAAAAAAAAACTTTAGCGTAAAGAGCGAGGCGTTGAGGAGGGGACAGCCGCTTTCATATACGGAATAATTTCTGTTCGTTGTAAGTTTTAACGTCGTTCCTTACTTTCAGTTATAAAAACTTGTTTTTTTTATTTAATTATTTTCGGGTGCTAGTTATTTTCACCGAATTTTGTTTTTCAACATAGCGTTTTTGTGATTTTAGTGTTCACTTTTTATTTGTTATGTTGATTGAGTTTTTGTATGACTTCTTAATGGAATCAACAACGTTTATATCAGTCTGTACGGTACCCTTTTCTGTATTTAAAACATGGCTCAGATTCGCCTCGCTCTTTACGCTAAAGTTTGACTTTCTCACAACTTTATTTTTTTAAAACAATAAAAAACTTTAGCGTAAAGAGCGAGGCGTTGAGGAGGGGACAACCCCTTTCATATACGGAATAATTTCTGTTCGTTTTAAGTTTTAACGTCGTTCCTTACTTTCAGTTAAAAAAACTCTTTTTTTTTATTTAATTATTTTCGGGTGCTAGTTATTTTCACCGAATTTTGTTTTTCAACAAAGCGTTTTTGTGATTTTAGTGTTCACTTTTTATTTGTTATGTTGATTGAGTTTTTGTATGACTTCTTGATGGAATCAACAACGTCTATATTAGTCTGTACGGTACCCTTTTCTGTATTTAAAACATGGCTCAGATTCGCCTCGCTCTTTACGCTAAAGTTTGACTTTCTCACAACTTTATTTATTTTAAACAATAAAAAACTTTAGCGTAAAGAGCGAGGCGTTGAGGAGGGGACAGCCGCTTTCATATACGGAATAGTTTCTGTTCGTTTTAAGTTTTAACGTCGTTCCTTACTTTCAGTTAAAAAAAACTTGTTTTTTTTTATTTAATTATTTTCGGGTGCTAGTTATTTTCACCGAATTTTGTTTTTCAACATAGCGTTTTTGTGATTTTAGTGTTCACTTAGGTTCGTAGGTGGATTTTAGCTAATATTTTGGTACTGGTAATCTCTTAATTGTTGGGGAAAAAGTAAGTTTATTTTCAATTCACTTGAGGTAAATGATTGTGCTGGTGCGTGGACTTCAATAAAATGAACTCTTTGTTTGAGTATCGTATCTTTGTTGGGATCTATGTTCTTAAAGAACATGGGAATTATTAAACTATGTTTTGAAAAATGCCTTTGATTCAAAAACGAAAAGAAAATGAAAGTAAGATGAAGGAATACAAAAGCTATAATTTACTGCATAATATAAATATACAAAATACACCAGTAATGTTTTTTGTTGAAAGTTTTATCGTACGCTTTCTGAAGATATTAAGATATGTCGTTTTACTTATACTTACTACTAATTTTAGGATGTTGAGGTAATAAGAGAGGATAGAATAAGAGAGGGAGAATTTTCCTCAATAGATGGAATTAAGCTCAATATCTGCGACGTCATTGTGCCAATCACTAATATCCTGCTCTAAAAACAATAGTGTGGCGTTATACAACGGGTATCTGAAGGCTGATGCAAAGAAAATATATCCTCGAAATGAATTTTATACTTAGTTTTGGTAAGTCCACCATACATTTGGTCTCAAGACTGTGGGATCGGCTTGAAACTTTAGGGGTTTTTCTGGAGGGGGCAAGAGGGAATGTAATCTTATGATTGGAGGAAGGGGTCAAACATTTCTTTTTTCTGGTTCTTAAAAAAAAGACTATACGCTACAACTATTTTTTTTTCCTGTTGTCCGACAGGCTGTGGTGCTAATCAATGAATGAAACCTCTATTTTTGGAATACATCCAGTCTCCTGGACTTAACTCACTGGCGTGATAACTTCTAATATATTATATTTTGTAGATCATGTGTATATGTGTTTATAATAAGATGGAATATATTGTGTTAATTATTTGTTATAAGAAAACACTGATTAACCATACTGTTATGTTTTTCAATTAAAGCTATCAGGTCTATCTACAATCTTAAAAATATTTATCACTGAAAAGAAGCTATTTACCATTTTAAGTTTGGACAGTTGTCTTTTAAAGGCTTAATTAATTTGCACTAGTGGATAGTTAACCCGTGGGCACCCCTGAAAGGGAGGGCAGAGGCTAGACACTTCCTCCTTCCCTGGGGCGTAGATTCATCATTTTTATTGGGGGGGGGGGCAAGAGGGGTCCATATCCAGATAGTCGAGGGACATGGACTATATAATAATTTTCCCTCCAAATTATTGGGGGGGGGAACTACCCCCCCCCCCTTCATTGCACCCCAAACGAAGCCCCTATACTTCCCCTTCCATTGTATCTGAAAACCTATATTTTTCACTGTTTTAAGTGAAAATGGTTTTATCGTCAAGAAATAATATTTAATTATTAAAAAAAAATGTGAATGTACAGTTAGTTACCTGTGTTAAAAATTTGCCATACAAAATAAAAAATTTATACACCCATTTGGTTCGCAGAGAACAGATAAAAACCTAACTAAAAAAAGAGATAATAGCTACAATTTTCTTAAACTTAGAGGAGATTGAAGGGTTATAATTTCAGTGTTTTCCAATGTTTTTTTTTCAAACAAAAGACATTTTGTTAACATAAAAAAAAAAAATAATAATGCCAGAAGTAACACTAAAGCAAAAAAAAAAAAAAATAAAGAAAAAAATAATAAAAGGGGTGGCATGTTTTTGTAAACTGGTTTTCTTAGGAAGTATTGGGAGATTTAGATGAGAAATAGTTTGTGCACAAAAGAAGAGCTTGGGAAAATTTAGAGACCGCAATGAATGACAATTTTGCCAATTTACAAACCTTATTTCGATGAGATTAACAAAATATGCTCTAAATTTAGAGAACTAACTTCTTATGATTGGCTGGAAGACATGTTTGCTTTTACCAATGTTTTTTTTTTGTATAAGCTTGTGAAATAAAACTAAACATTTCTATTGCAATATACAGAATAATACCCTCCAAGGAGTTATCCCTGCCAAGTATCATCTCAGGGCTATGTATTAAAACAGGTACATTCGGAGCGTCATTTTCTTCAAGTCCTTGGATCCCATCCTCCTCAAAAGTTCTTGATCGAAGTCCTTCCTGAGAAGTTTGGAAATTATTTAAATATAAGGCAGGAACACACTCAGGGGTATCTGGGGCCTGGCCTTTATAAATTATCACGAACTTGATTATGGTTTCCTCTCCCACATTGTGATCAAACTTGTAAACTTGCCTTTTTTGCTATTTAGATCAGGATTTGGGCCCTGCCTGAAATGTTCATCCCCAAAATATATCCTTGTGTTTGTGCTTAATATAGAAATTCATCTCTATTTTTAGTTATTTATTTATTGCACCATCTTGAAATAAACATAAGATGCATTTTACAATTTAATCCTTACCTTACCTTAGACCTTAGTTCCTCCTGTGCCACCAGAGACACCCAGGGCTTCCAAGAAGAGCCGCAATCATCCCTCATAGGTACTGCTGGCCATATATCTTCCCACTGGGGCTGGGCCGTCGTATTGATGTGTTTGAGGTCCCGCTGGTATGTTTGACGAAGTGTATTTTTTGACCGTCCTCTTCTACGGGATCCCAGCGGCTGCTTTTCCAATACGGTTCTAGGAAGTCTATCCTCCGGTATACGGATAACATGCCCCAAGTCTTACAATTTAATATATTTTAGATATTCCATTTAAAGTACTTAATATGTTTCTTTTACAAAAAAACTTCACCGGCAACGTCAATACACTTAGAGAATTTTGTTCATAATTTTAACAGGTTTGTAATTTAATATGATTGAGTTTATTTGGAGGTTAAGTTTTTGAATGAAGTAGAGACCTTACCACCATATTAGTATTCCAGTGAAATGATTTTAGGATTTGGGTCCGTCTAACTTTTTACATTTTTAGGCCTAATTTCTGATAACATTCCCACATTTATAATTTCACATTATATTTAACATCCTGTCAATAATAATTTATAAACGTTCGAAAAAATTTTCTAATTATTTTCAACAATAAAGGCAGGCTAAAAAGCCTTTATTACTGTAGGTAGAAGATTCCAATCGCATAATATATATCCCTGGGGGGTGCCCATCCGCCTACCGGATCAAAGGCGCTCCCCATATATCAAATTATGCTTGCTTTCTTGGATAAATGGCTTGAGGTTGGCCGTATAACGCATAATGAATTTTAGAATACGCAATCGATTTCAAATTGTCTTTAAGTTTGCAGCAATAATGTGTTTCAGTCAGAGATATAAAGATATTTTTTATGTAGGGCTAAGTCGTTTTTGGATTTAATATATAATCGAAGGTGCTATCTGTAGATTATTTTACATTCAAAACATTTGTCTGACACGTGTATTAGCAAATACTTAAGAATCGAGAGTAAAAAAAAAGAAAGAAATAGCCTACTTCTTGAAAATACCACCTTTTCAGTGAAGTTCTAGTGGAGGAACTTCTTGCTACGTTGGAAGGTAGTATAGAGTTGGCTGAATGAAGCTTCAAGGGCACAAAAATTGCCCCAGGAAGGAGTCCTCAAGTGACTATGTCTACCCTTTCCTTACTTCTACGGCTTTTTTCGTCAAAAGCTCTATTCCTGCAGCTAATTTTATATTATTTTGGACGTACTTCTGACGAGGCTAGGATTCAAGATCTGTGCAATTTAATTTAACAACACCTGTCACCTTCCTGTGCAGCCCCAATTGTTCTGTTCCTTTCCCTTTGAACAAAACTCTAATGCAAGTAAATTTCTGTTCAATTTAAATCTTGAATTCTCTCTTTACATTGATTCGTAAAGGTTCGTTTTTAGTATGTAAACAGAAATTCAATAAAAAAAAAACAAATTCTTATAACTGAAAGTAAAGAAAAAGACTAAAACTCAAACCGAATGGAAGTTTTTCGTCATATGAAGAGTAACAACCTCCTATATACCGTACTCTTTACGCTATGTCTTTTAGCACTTTTAAAAAAGCTTCCTATTCAGATTAAACGGCCCTGGGGTTTCAGCAACCGTTCTTTAAAAATTGGGACGAACATTTAAACCTTAGCGTAAAGAGCAAGGTGTTGAGGAGGGGTAACCCTTCATATACGGAATAATTTCTGTTCGTTTTGACTTTTAATTTCTTTTTATTTTTCAAATAATGCGCGTAATCTAGCTCACCCTCTATGAAATATACCCCCACCCCCTCACGGGAAACTTCTCCTTGAAAATTTCATCAAACGTAAAGTACACCCCGCCGTTAGGTTTCCTCCAGACAGTTCTATTTTCGCTGAAAATCTCCTTTCCCCGTAAAATTCCACGCGGATGATTCAGCCTGAAAAATTATCCTTAGCATACTTTCATTTGAAAATGTCTTTAATTCCTAATAGATTTCTCGATCACTACAAGAATACCTCCTTCCGTGTATATTTTTTCTCGGGAATCAAAACACGCGGAAAATAACCCCCGGATGTTTTTTGAGTTGGCACAGAGAATGCAGGACAATTAGAAAGAATTCCATATAGGAATTCTGTCAAATTCCCGCAGTTTCCCTGGAAAATTCACCCCTCGGAAATATCCCTTCCCAAAGAGGACTCTCTCAATGGAAATTCACCCCAAGCACAAAATCCCTCCCCCCCCCCGCCAAAAAAAATGTCTGTATACTTCCCAATAGCAAATACAATACGTAAACAATTGACAGATTTCATAACTTACAGGCCTCTCTCCACGGACTTTGGGGGGTCATTATACATCTAAACATATAGTTATTTGATCTTTCACCTATACTGAACAAAATGGCTATCTCAAATTTTGATAAGATACTTTTGAGAAATAAATAGGCATGGGAAGGGGACCAGTTGCCCTCCAATCTTTTTTGTCACTAAAAAAGGGCACTAGAGCTTTTAATTTTCGTTTTAATGTACCCTCTTCTGATGTTCTAGGACCATTATTTCAATACAACCACCCAATGAAAAAAAAACAAAAAAACAAATAAACACGTATCCGTAACCTGTCTTCTGGCAAAAATAGCAAAATACCCCATTTTTGTATATAGTAGCTTAAAATTTCTACAGTAGGGTTCTATGGTACGCTGAATCTGATGATGTGATTTTCATCAAGATTCCCTAAATTTTAGGGGGGTGTTCTCTCCCCTATTTAAAAAAAATATGGCAAATTTTCTTGGGCTCGTAACTTTAAATGGGTAATATTGAACTTGATGAATCTTATATATTAGGAATCAGCATAATAAGCTTATTCTTTTGATGTACAACTTGCCAATGTTCTTGAAATAGTCGGATTGGGGAGGGGCACATATTCTTGCTGGCTCCCAGAACATTGCAAAATGCAGACCGAATTCTGTGCACGATTGGAACTTCAACTATGTCTGACATGTCTACATTTCCATTAAAATTTACACGTGCATGAAGTCTCTGTTTCAGATGGGTTATTTGCATAATTTGGATCCAATACCACTAAGGCTGCAGGGGTAGTTTCCTCCAGAGACGCACATGTTTTAGATATCCGACAATTCTCATTAGCCATCTTCAAATTTTTATTCGGTGTTGTTCAGGGCTACGAGGGATATAAAGGGCAAAGGCTACCGGCTGCCGTCTGACTTGTGTTAGTCCTTAAAAAGGACACTAGAAAATGTTATCTACGGTTAACTCAGACCTCCCCAACTTTATAAAATCGTGACCCAAAAATTTCAAAAATTTTTGAAAAATTCAAATTTTTTTCAGAATCTGGGGCTAAGCTTAGGCAATGAATAGATACTATTTGAAAGATAAAGATGGCTTTAAACGATTGTTTGCCTTTTATTTCAAGCAAATTTATGATCCTATGTCAATTTTAAACTCTTCTTAGGACCATATGTGGTTGTACCCTTTTTATATATTTTGGAATTACTGATCGTACAGCAGATGACTATTGGTAGGCATATATTCCTAAAAACGGGCTTGACCAATATTTGTTCAATAAGAGAGTCATTGATAGTCCTGTCATTTACTCATGGCCCTGCTATTTAAACAGTTGCTTTTCAATTACTTGGACTATATGTCTTGACTTTTCTCTGTCCTACAGTTACCCAGTCCAGTCTTGATGTAACCTATACAACCTATTGTAAAATACTTGATAACTTCAATTCAAAATCAACGGATTGGTATCTAACCATGATTCCAGAACAATAATACATTTGCTACGCATCGCTCTTTACTAAGTGACTGCTATTGTGTTGACAATGATGAAACAACTAATAAGAGGACTCCTTATGGAAGTTTAACATTATTTGGCAGAAAAGTTTTTCTAACAGACAAAAGCAAATAATAAACACCAAGGGGCTCACCGTTTAGTTCTACTTCAGCAATTGACGTTTAGATTTTGCGGAAAACTAATTTCATTTCAGTTTTTTCATTGGTTATAAACTCTAGGAAATATTTTGTTGCTCCACTGCAAAATAGACAAAACATTAATTTGACTACAAAAGGGAATCATTTTTCCATTCTGGTTTTATATCTTGGAAAAGGCATGTTTATAATAGGTCATGTTTCAGAAGCATGTTTATAATAGGCCATATTTCATTCATACACCTAAATTTTATCTGCTATATCACTTTATTGTTTTGACGTGAAGCTTGGAATTACGACGGATCGTTTTACTTAAGCACCATCAAAGACTTAAAACACTTTTATTAGATTTATTCGACTGACATGGGTTATAGGGTGATTATTTCAGCAATGAAGTCCAGAGCTCTAAAATTCAAAAGCAGAGCCGTTGTTTACGTGCTGGAATTTCCACATTTAAACTTTTCCATCATTAATTTGACAATCTTATAAAAATTGCTTAATTAGTATTTGTAAAAGTTGATGATTATTTTAATAATGTTAAAGTTTTGTCGAGTTCTCAAAGGAGACATATTGTGAATACATCTGTGAGTAGCAAAGGCACTCACAAATGCCGGAATTAGGGACATTGAATAACCTATTTGGCGATCAAAGAGACTAAAACAAAATGCACATTTTCCCCCTTCTGTAAGGACTTGCTTTTTTTTATGAAGGGGGATTGTTAACTTATTAGACAATACTACAACTTATCTACAACTATGCTATGTGAAAAACTATGTGGGTAAAACACCGTAAAGTAATTAAATTAAAAACCAAGTTTCCCCTTGAAAAGTGATCAGCCAATTTGAAACTCAACATGAACAAAATTTAGCTTACATAAGGTTTTGAACCTTAAAACGAAAAGAAATTACAGCAAGTGAAAAAATGAAACCAAAAATTGGAAGAAATTGCATAGAATAAGTGTGAGGTGGCCGATCTCGAAAAAACCTAGAGTATCATTTCAAAAAAAAGCTAAAAACAGAATTTATTTTGAACAATTTTTAATTTTTATTGCAACGTTTTAAAAATATACAATGCAAGGCAAATAAATGTGTAACAATCAATTTTGTATAATTAGCCCAACACGGGATATTTTTTTTTTAATTTTATCTTCCTTTTAAATCTACATCCTTGTATGTGAATAAAAAATAAATTGATCAAATAAAACAGTCAAAAATTATTTTTATTTAATTTTGGCTTGTAGCCAACATCAATTGATAATATCGGAAGATTCGAAGCAATCTGTTGGATTATCAAGTGTCCAAAAATTCAAGATAGAACGTACGTACAGACGTACCACAGATGAGAGTGAGAACCTTAATCGAAAAAAGAGCAAAAGTTCAAAAACGAAAATACCAATCATCTTCCTAAGAGAAAAAGAAATTGTCAATGTAAAAGCTTTGGTGACAGATAATTAATTTAGTTTTAAATTAATTTAAATTAAATTAAATTTAAACTTAAAATTAATTTAAATTAAATTAATTTATTTTTAATTAATTCAAACTCGTACTGATTCTTATTTTGCAAATGTTCTCTTAATTTAAATCCGTTCCGATAAACCGACAGAATCAAATTTATTTCCACATCACATATTCTTCAATACTAGGCCTTTGAAAATCTTGTCAAAAGGAGGGCGAACCTCAAACTTGGCCTAATAATCATAATTAGCATAAAAGACAAGAGGGTGAAATGGGAACAGTGGGGCCTAACAATCATAAAAAAAAGTACAAACAAATGCACAATGATTGTGGATTACCCGTTTGCTGACTGTGTGCTTTCTTTGTTTTTCTTATATACATAATAGTAATGATTTATAAGTCACAATATGACAAGTATCGACCAGCATAGAAAATCAGTTGGCTTTCAGTTTAAGTAATTTATTGAGGTTTTTTTGCAAAGTGTAAATGCCATTCTAGCCTCTTCTGGGATTTAAGGCGGTAACACCGTAGTTAGTTGCGGTAATTACTCGAACTGGTTAATTGGAAACTTACATAACCACATATATCTTAAAGAATGAGGAAAAATCAGAAACTGAATTTTTATGGAAAAGATATTTATGCGGTAATTCATGCGGTAATTGGCAGTAGCGGGCGCCAAGTTGAAAATAAAGAAACGTGGTTGACGATTTCATTGGTGACGTTTCATAGTTTCTGAAAAGTATCTAAAATCTATCATAAATACTTACTTGTCTCATTCCTATAAGAGCAGATTATATAGCAATTACAGGGAATTAGAGTAATGGTCATAATTTTTTAGGGGAGGTTCGGATATCACCCACAATGCCTGGCATATTGTAAAATACATAAAAGCTTAAAAGGCTGAAAACTTTGAGCTCAAAGGCCGAAATCAAAATTGAGAAAAAATGGCGCTTAATTTAACTTAAGGTTAACCTAACTGTTTACTATAATTTACGTTCGTTTCGAGTTTCACTTTTGAATTCATAGTAGTTTCTGCTAATTTTCTGTTTTGCCTCTTATAAAAGCTAATTCCTGCCGATTTCATTTCAAACTTTTAAATTAAAACTTTGAATTTTATTGAAAAAAATTGTCACTGAAATATAAAAACAAGAAATCTCAAATTGGGAACGTTCAGGGGAAAAATAGACTGCAGAGGAGGTGGTACTATTCTAGGTGATGGTCTTTTGTCTATCTTTGAAAATAGTTGATGCAGATGAATCTTGGAAAGTAGTTGAGACAGATGGATCTTGGAAAATAGTTGAAGAAGGTGAAGTAAAACTTCTCACGAATGGACCCAGAGCCTAAATGACCACCTGAGAATTTAATTTCAAGGACCAACCTCTATCCTCTCCTCCTCCAAAGCAAACTGACCTTTGATGCTTGAATCATCAGCATAACCTAAGTCCAGAAGAGTTTTTCCTCCTCGTTTAATTCCGTGATCTCCCATTGCCTTTCCTGTGCTCCTTAAGATAAAGTCCATCAAAATAATACATATAACGGGGGATAGGACACAACCCTGCTTAACTCTTGATTTAATACAAAGCCAGCTGCTAACCGCATTTCCTACCTTAATCACAGCAGTGTTATTCACGTACATAGCACTAATTATTTTAATTTATTATCTGGTATACATTACAAGGGTAAAACCTTTTCTAAAGCTCTTCTATCAACAGAATCGAACGCTTTCTCATAATCTATAAAACTAAGGACCAAATGGGTTTGACAATTCAGGCACTTCTCAATTATTAACCTAAGAGTGAAAATTTGGTCGACACATCCTCTACTTTTTCTTAAGCCACACTGTTCTTCTCATAAAACTTTGTCTACAACCTCTCTCAGTCTAAATATTATCATATTACAAAGTAATCTACTACCTACAGAGACCAGACTAATGCCTCGATAATTACAACACTCACTCTTATCAACTTTCTTATAAAGTGGCTTAATTCAGGTTTTCCTAAAATCGTTAGGCACTTTCCCTTTTCAAAAATCATATTTATAATCTTGAGTAACTTATTTGTAACCTCAGAGTCACCATATTTAAGAAACTCATTTACCACGCTATCAGCACCTGGAGCCTTATTATGTTTTAATCCTTTTTGCGCTGTCGGTAATTCTTCCTCACAAAATAAATCTTCCTTCATATCCAAGGTATCACAAACTTTTTCATTTCATCTATATGTTTTCTTTGAACTCTATCTTTGTTTAGCAAATTCTCAAAATGTTCTACCCATCTCTCTTTAACTCTTTCCTTATCACTAATTGTGGCCCCGTTCCTATCTTTAACTGGGACAAGTCTGGATTGAACACTCCCTCTCAATTTATTAACATGCCAGTACAATATTTTACTATTATGCCGTCCAGCCGCATCCTCCAGATCCTCGGCAACTTTATCCATGGCCTCCACTTCAAACCTCCTTAGTTCATATTTTAAAGCTTTCTCCACTGTCTTTACATTCCTTCTGTTTTCATATGGTCTATCGCAAAGATAATTCTTGTACACGCACTTCTCCTCTCTATTAAACATAAAGCTTTTTCACTAATATTCTTAGCAGCAGTCCTAACTTCTTTCCCTAAGACACCTTCAGCAGCTTCACAAATTGGCTTTCTAAAATTATTCCAACCATCCTCCACATTGTCAAATTTTAAATTCTCAAGTTTAGTATCCAACTGTTCCTGGAAAGTTTCTCTCAAATTCTCATCCTGGAGTCTACCAGCATCATAGCTTCCCCTGAGGTAGTTACCCTTCCAAAATTTCAGCTTTAAGAAAAAATCTAATAAAATGACCACAAATTACGCATACGTTATCACACTTTCCGGCACAAGCACACAAAACATCACAAAATTGAGAAAGACATTTACTATTCTTGGTGCACTTTTTGCTACACTCACAAAAGAGTTGCGAATATCCCGGCTGAAGCGAGGAAGTGCTCGAAACGACAGGAACAACATCTTGTCCAGACAATTGCAATCCATAACACAGAGGGCATGGCAGACATGGTTTTGCAATCAAAGAGACATTCCAGGTTGCAAGCTGATAATAAGAACGCTTAAAATATTGCACAAATGCACCCTCTGCGGGAGGCAACGCTTTCAGCTCCTTCTTACGAGGGTACAAGTGTGCTTGTAAATCACTGAGGGAAAAAGATTAGGATCCCTTCCAAAAGCGCTGATCATCAGCGGTCTTGCAGCATTATTGAAAGAAGATAATACTGGCTTCCGTGAAGGTTTCATCTCTCAACTTCTGCATTGCACTTTGAATCTCCATGTACAGACCGCTCTTCTTGGCGGACGCTAAGAATGTTCGTTTTCTTTTGGAGAAAAACTAACTTATTGTGTCACATCCCGAAATGGAGCGAATGAATGCCAGGGAGTTCAACATTTGCTTCTCCGTTCTCTCAAACAAAAGATCAATGGAGAAATAATAATTTAGAAACTTCACGAGGAGTTGAGGCACGACATTCTCCCCAGGAAAAATATTAAGGAGACGAGGGAATTGGTTCTAGTCACCCTTTCAAAGTCGTTTCTGAAGCAAAAGGCAACGTGCAGAGCCATTCTGGTGTCCGCTTCCTGATGTGTGCTACACCGAAATTCCTCGAACTGAGCGAATCAACATCATGACTTAAACATACAGCTCTCATCCTGTCTTCAATTCCTCCATATAGCCATACACACAAGGAGTCGGTAGTACTTAAGCTGTTTATATAGTAAAATCCATTGGATTTCCATGTTTCATAAATTGCTTTCATCAAATTTGCTTTCCTCTTTGTATTTGCAACAATTTTTGTTCAGTTTCCAATTTCCGAGCTCGTTGAGAAGGAGTACACTGCTGAACAGCGGCCACATGAACTGGTGACACCCATTGCAGTCCTTAAGAGATATTACTGCCAACATTTGGATCGGTGTAACCAAACAGTCGTCATACCTTTAACTCACGATATGAATTTCACTTGCTGTTTCAAATATCCGTTTCAACACGGTTTTAATCAAACCGCATGGCATAGATTTCGACGGTTTCATGTTCAGCTGGTGGCTTTTAGTGAACCATTGGCGTGACTGTCATAAGCTCCGAAAAAACTGCGCTTTTTCCAACGGTATTTGTTTTTGATCCCGATTTTCTTGAAGCAACATCCATTGAATTTACTTTAACTTTTGAAAAGGCTTTTTTATCCCCTTTGACATATTTGGCTATGGCTTCAAGCCCCTGTTCCTCAGCTGCAAGTAAGGAGTACTGCATAGTGCATAGCTTTTTCATGCTAATGTCGATCAGTTAAAGAACTCGTAAATTCTTAATGCTTGCAAATTAAGGAAAATCAAGGTAAATATGAAAAGTAGAGTGGAGAAATAATAATCCCCCTCTACTCTTGAAATCCCTCATTAGTGGAATTTGATCTGAAATTGCACTCATGGAGAAATATTCTACCAGACAAAATGCCCAAAAAAGCTCCCCAGAAGTAAAAAAAACCCAATCTTTGCTTTCTTTTCTATTTCTGCAGATACCACATAATTTTCCATTGGTGCAAGGACTGTTCAATGTGCCACCAGATATTCGTTTTCAGCTCTCTTTTCTGCCCTAGATTCCATATTCAAACCTTCTTTAGTTAGTTGAAGCCTGGTAACTATTTTCTTAGTGGTCTTTCTTTTATTTGAAGCTTTGATCGACTACATTCTCAGATGCAGCGAACCAAAGGGCATCCAGATTTAACATGGAATTTAAAACTAATATAAATTATTTGAATATGAGAGGAGCTGTTCCCTCCTCAGTATCTCGCTATTCACGCTAAAGTTTTCAGTAGTTTAAAAAGCTTTTCGTTTTACCTAAACGGCCTTTTTGCTTCAGTATTCGTTTTGATAGAATTGGGACAAAAAGCTAACCTTTAGGATAAAGAGCGAGGTATTGAAGATAGGGTAGATCCCCTCATAAACTAAATAATTTTTGTACGTTCTATGTTTTAATGTTTCTCCCTATTTTCACTAAAAAAACTTGTTAAAAAAAAATCTGATCGTTTTTCAAATAATGCCAAGGAATCCGCCTCCTCCCTCAATGAAACAATCCCCCCGCAGAAAATTCCTCATGGAAAGTTTGTCCCAAGTAAAATCCCAGAATAATTCCATCCTCGCTGAAAACTCCCCCGAAAAATTTCCTGCGGACATTTCCACCAAGAAAATTCTCCTTAGCCTACTTTCATTAGAAAAAATAATTTTTAAAATTAATTTTTTGAACGTTTTTCAAATCTTACCGGAAATACCCCCTCGCGGAATTTATTTCTTGGACACCCCCCCCCCGTGAAAATTTTATCCCATGACAAATTTCCACGCCAAGAATTTTCAGGCGTGAGATTCCCCCGTGGTGAATTTTCCCAGTGAAAACCTCCTCTCCCTCACAGAAAGACGATTCCACCCCCACTGAAAATTTCCCCTTGAACACCTTCACATTTAAAATTGAGTCGCAAAGGAGAAACTAAGACAATTGAAAGTGAATTTCATGTAGGAATTCGGGCAAATTCCCCACATGTGGAATTTCCCCTATAAAGTTCACCCCTCCCAGAAACTTCCCTACTCACTGAAAATTTTCCCCGTGGAAAATACTCCCCCCCAGAAAGCCGAAAAACGTCAGTATACTTCCCAATAACAAATACAATGCGTAAACAATGGCCAAATTTCATAACTTACAACCCTTTCCCCAGGGGCTGTGGGAGGCCATGTCATTTCCAGAGGCATAGTTATTAGACATTTCAATTATATTGAGCAAAATGCTTTTCTTGACATTTGGGTTGGATGACTTTTGGGAAAAAAGGGGGTGGGAGGGGGGTGGTGGCCCCTCCAATCTTTTCTTTCACTTAAAAGGGAACTAGAACGTTTAATTTCCATTTGAGCAAGCCCTCTCCCGATTACGGACCATTGGTTCGACACAATCAAACCTAGAAAAAAAGAACAGCAAATATACATGCATCATTGACCTTTCTTCTGGCAAAAATACAAATTCCACATTTTTGCAGATGGGAGCTTGAGACCTCTACAGCAGGGTTTTTTGATATGCTGGATCTAATGGTGCAATTTTTGTTAAGGGTACTTGACTTTTTGGAGATGTTTCCTCCCTTTTCCAAAACCAAGCAAATTTTCTCATGTTCGTTGTTTTTGATCGGTAACATTAAACTTAATGAATTTTATACACTTTGAATCAGCCAAAAATGACAATTTTTTTTAAAGTATCTATTGTCATCAAAATTCAATTTTTTTATGGTCTTGATTACTTATGGGTCAATTTTCTTTCGATATTATGAGAAATAGAAACACGCACCTCGAAATAAGGGTTGTTTTCAGTAAAGTACAAATTATGTTTCACATCTTTGAACGAACAGAGGGTGTCATCCCTATTCCTCTTATTTTTTTCTCTTTTTGAGTTTGACTCGGCTATTTATTGTAATTTCTGTTCGTTTTGGATTTCATTTATTTATCGATGCTGATTTGCGGTAGTTTCACGCATCGTAGATTATTTGATTTTATTTTTGCTCATTTTTTGTTTAATGGAGTTCTTTACTTTTCTTTGAAAAACTTATTTTGTGGAAAAGTTTTTTAAAATGAAATTCTGCTCGTTTTTGATCGATTATAAAAGCCCATATTTTGGCTTACTGTTTATGTGTTGGACAAAATTTTTACGTACAAAATCTGGACATACATAGTATTAGATATAGTAATATACATACGGAACTTTCCCTGAAAAATGAAACTTAATACCCTATTCTGGTCTTAAGACATTGTATCAATGCTATTTTGAAAACCTGGATGCACTTACACCCTTTTGATTTAGTTCAATAGTAACAGAAGAAATAGTAATAATTCAATAGCCCGGATAGTTTTAATTTCGTACCATCAGTCACCCTTGAGATATTGCTGATACATCTTATTGACAAATAGCATGGACATAGTGCCTTTTAATTTAGTTTTAAAGTCGCATAAACTTTCCTTGAAAGTTTTTGCTTTATATGCTATTCTAACCCTGAGATATCCCACCTGGATATTTTGACAACCTGGTCTATTTTGACAACCTTGATGTACTTCAGCTATTTTGATTTAGTTCATAAAGTGGTAGTAGAGTAGTAGCAAAAGTGGTAGTAATATTGGTAACCCTGGGAATTTCAATTTAATAACCTAAGCTCTCACTGGGATATTAATAATACAACCCTTTGATAACCCACCTGCAAATACTATTCCGATTCGGTTCAACACCGTCCTTGGCGTTCTTTGAAAGTTGAAATAGTATCCTTAGCATTAGCAATAGTAGTACTCATAGTGTCAGAATAATAGTAGAAGCATTAGAAGTAGCATTTGCGATAGCAAGAGTATTATTAATAGTAAGCAGTAATAGTAGCCTACTCACATTTTACCTTTTTTTACCTAGTTCAATATCCCGTCCTCATGCCCTGATAGTTTTAACTTAATACTTTAAAAGCCGCTTCTGAGTCGCTCTTCAAAAGCCGCGGCTTTTAAACTTAATACTTTAAAAGCCTCCTGATATGTCCTGTTGATAAACTGCATGTACGTAATACGCTTTGATTTAACCTAACATTCTCCTCAACATGCCCTGAAAATTTTAATCTAATACTCTAAGCCATTCTTGAGATATTGCTGATGTGACCTTTTGACAGCCTGTATAAACATAGCGAGTTTCCAGTTAATTCTACAAATCTCGCAGTATTTCCTGAAAATTTCTCTTTATTACTCTTAGCCTTAGCAGTAGTATTAGTAGTAGCGATGGAAAAAGTAGTAGTATTAGAAGTATGCATATAGTGCCTTTTGGTTGGTTCAACATCCCCGTCAACATGCACAAAAAGTTTCAACTTGTATCCTAATCTGTTTCTGGGGTATAGCTGTTACGCCTTTATAATAGCCTGCATCCACAAAGCGTGTTTGAATTTAGATCAACATCCTCCTCAAAATTTCCTGAAAGTTTCACCGTAATATCCTTAGCCTTAGTAGTACTAGTAGTAGTTGTCGTATTTGCAGTTGTAGTATTAGTAGTTGTAGCAGTAGTAGTAGTAGTATGTACATAGTGCCTTTTGGTTAGTTTAATATCCTTCTCAACACGTCCTTATAGTTTCAACTTAATACTCTAAGCTCTCATGAGAAATTACTCATACATCCTTTGGACGACCTGAATCCACATAGTATGTTTTGATTTAGTTCAAAATTCCCTTAAATATTCCCTGAAAGTTTCACCTTTGCCTCAGTAGAAGTTGTAAGGGTAGCTGTAGTAATAGTAGCATTAGTGGTAACATGCACATATTGCCTTTTGGCAACTTTAACACTCCCCTCAACATGCACTGAAAGTTTCAACTTAATAATCCTATCCTTTCCTAAGATATTGCTTATATGCGCTATTTAAAACCTGCATGTATATAGTTTGTTCTGAAGTGGTTGAAACTCCCTGAAAGTTTCAACTTAATACCATTAGCCTCACTACCTACAGGAATAGTAATAGCGTATTAGTAGTAGTATTATACACATAACGCTTTTTGGTTAGTTAGCCGTTCCTGAGATATTGCTGGTACACCCTTTGACAGTCTACATGCTCATAGTGTGTTTTAATTTAGTTCGACATCCCCCTAAACATTCTCTGAAACCTCACCTTAATACCCTTAGCCTCATTTGTAGCAATAGGTGTAGTAATATTAGTAGCATTAGTACCGGTATGCATATAGCACCTTTTGTTTTTTTCAACACCCCCTCAGCAGACGCTGAAAGTTTCAACTTAATACCGTGAACAGTTCCTGAGGCATTGCCGATACGTCCTTTTGACAACCTGTATTCGCATAGTGTGTATTGATTTAGTTCAACACTGTCTCAACATTCCTTGAAATTTTAGCCTTAATAACCTTAGCCTTAGAAGCAGTAATAGTAGCAGTAGCAGTAGTAATAATGGTATTAATAGTAGCAGTAGTAGTTGTAACATGCAAATATTGCCTTTTGGTAAGGGCAACGTCTCCCAAAACAAGCCGTGTGATTTCAACTTCATATAGCTGTTCCTAAGATATTGCTAATATACCCTTTTGACAACCTGCAGGCACACAGTGTGTTTTGATTCAGTTCAACTTTCCTTTCATTATTCCCTGAAGTTTTCACCTTCATACCCTTAGTCCTAGTTGCAGTAGTAGTCACAGTAGTTGTTGTAGGAGTTCTAGTAGTAATAGTAGTAGTAGTAGTAGTAGTGGTGGTAGTAGTAGTAGTAGTAGTAGTAGTAGTAGTAGTAGTAGTAGTAGTTGTAGTAGTAGGAGTAATAGTAGTAGTAGTAGTATTAGTTGTAGGACTAACAGTAGTAGCAGTGGTACCAGTAGCCGTAATGTTATGAATATATTGCCTTTTGGTCAGTTGAACATCTCCCTGATCAAGCCCTGGAAGTTTCAGCTTGTTATTATAAGCTGCTGCTATGATGTTACTGATATGCAATTTTGATAACCTTTATGCTCGTAGTGTGTTTTAATCTAGTTCAACTTTGTAGTTGTGGTATTAGTATTAGTAGTAGCTTGCACATTTTGCCTTTTTGTCAATTGATTTTCCCGCTAAGCATTCTCTGATAGTTCCAACTTAATACCCTAAGTCATTCCTGAGATACGCCCTTTTGACAACCTGGATGCACATAGTAGCGTGCAAGTATTGCCTTTTTGGTCGATTAATCATCCCGCTCATCATCAAACAGTTCGTGGTAACGAACTGTAAGTAAGGGGCAATAGTAACCGAAACCCTAAAAAAGGGAATTTTGATACCAATAGATACATCAAAATAATCAGATTTTGATTTTGACTTCAAATATATAATTTTCTCCAAGTTTAATTTTACCCATCAAAAGTTACGCGCCTGAGAAAATTTGACTGATTTTCGAAAAAAGGGGTAAAGACCCCCTAAGAGTTATAGAACCTTAATGAAAATCACACCATCATATTCAGCGTATCAGAGAACCCTACTGTAGAGGTTTGAAGCTCCTATCTACAAAAATGTGGAATTTTCCATTTTTTGCTAGAAGAAAGATCACGGATGTTTGTTTATTTATTTTTTTTTTTTTCCCAGGGGTGATCGTATCGACCCGGTGGTCCTAAAATATCGTGGGAGCGCTCATTGGAATGGAAATTAAAAGTTCTAGTGCCCTTTTTAAGTGACCAGAAAAATGGAGGGCAATTAGGCCCCCTTCCACGCTCATTTTTTTCCCAAAGTCACCCGATCAAAATTTTGAGATAGCCATTTTGTTCAGCATGGTCGAAAATATTATAACTACGTCTTTTAGGATGACTTAATCCCTCGAAGCCCCCAGGAGGAGGGCTGAAAGTTATGAACTTTACCCAATGTTAACACATAGTATTGGTTATTGGGACCCGGCTCAATGGTAACCGAAACTCTAGAAAACGGTATTTTGATACAAATAGATACATCAAAAGAATCGGATTTTAATTCTGATTTCAAATATATAAGCTTCATCAAGTTTAATTCTACCCATCAAAAGTTACGCGCCTGAGAAAATTTGGCTGATTTTCAAAAAAAGGGGGAAAGACCCCCTAAAAATTATAAAACCTTAATGAAAATCACGCCATCATATTCAGCGTATCAGAGAACCCTACTGTAGAGGTTTCAAGCTCCTATCTACAAAAATGTGAAATTTTATATTTTTAGCCAGAAGAAAGATCACGGGGGCGTGTTTTTTTTTTTTTTTCCCTGGGGTGATCGTATCGACCCAATGGTCCTAAAATATCGTGGGAGGGCTCATTGCAATGGAAATTAAAAGTTCTAGTGCCCTTTTTAAGTGACCAAAAACAATGGAGGGCAACTAGGCCCCCTCCCACGTTCATTGTTTTCCCAAAGTCACCTGATTAAAATTTTGAGATAGCCATTTTGTTCAGCATGTTCGAAAATATTATAAGTATGTCTTTTAGGATGACTTAATCCCCCGTAGTTCCCGGGAGGAGGGCTTAAAGTTATGAACTTTACCCAATGTTAACATATAGTATTGGTTATTGGGAAATATACAGTACAGACGTTTTCAGGGGATATTTTTCCTGGTAGTGAGGGGGGGGGGGGTAGGGCAGGGATGTACGCAGGGAGGGGGCCTTCGGGCTCGGCCCCCCCCCCCCCGAAATCTCACGATTTTTTTCATTTTCCCACAATTTTCTGATTTTTGTCACAGAATAATGGGTTTGAAGGATTTGGCGCCCCCCGCCGAAACAAATTGGCCCCCCCCCCAAAACAAATTCCTGCGTACGTGCCTGGGGTCGGGGGTTATGTAGGAGGATCTTTCCATGAAGGAAGTTTTCATGGGAGAAGGGACATTGCTATGAAGGGGACGCCGGACTTCCCAGCATTATTTAAAAAAAGATCAGAAATTAAATATAAAAAAGCAAGTTTTTCAACTGCAAGAGCAGCAACATCAAAACTTTAAACGAACAGAAAATATTACATATATGATTGGGTTCACTCCCTAGTCAATACCTCACTTTTTAAGCCAGGGATTTTTTAGTACTTTCATAAGAGCTATTTATTCTAATTAACGGCCTTTGTGATTAAGCGGTCATTTTTAAAGAATGGAACAAAATTCGAACTTTAGCTTCAAGAGCAAGGTATTGACTGGGGGGCGAACCCCCTAATATACGTATTAAAAATATATGAATATAGAAGTTCGTTACGTAAGTTAATTCGTAAGTTACGTATATTTATTGCTAATAAAAACGTTCGTAAATAAAATGAAACAAGTTTTGAGAAAGCCATTTAACCAAATAAAAGTAAATTAATATGAAAATTTTGGTTTAATTATTCATGTAAAGTGAGCCAAGATCAAAACCTGCATTTATTCAAAAACGTTCAAAAATTAAATAAAAAAAAACAAGTTTTTTTAACTGAAAGTAAGGAGCGACATTAAAACTTAAAACGAACAGAAATTATTCTGTATATGAAAGGGGCTGTCCCCTCCTCAACGCCTCGCTCTTTACGCTAAAGTTTGACTTTCTCATAACTCTATTTTTTTAACAATAAAAAACTTTAGCGTAAAGAGCGAGGCGTTGAGGAGGGGACAGCCCCTTTCATATACGGAATAATTTCTGTTCGTTTTAAGTTTTAATGTCGCTTTCCTTACTTTCAGTTAAAAAAAACTTGTTTTTTTAAATTTAATTCCCTAAAAGTTCCAGCTTAATATACTCTGTCATTCCTGAGTTACGCCCTTTTGACAACCTGTCTGTACATAATGTGTTTTGATTTAGTTCAAACTCCCCCATCCCCTTTTAGAAGCTTAGCCTGAATGCCCTTGGCCTTTTTGGACACCAAAGGTAAAATATGCCCCTCTTTCCCAAAAACAAATAGTGAAATCCCCAGAGACATAGTTTTTTTTGGACTTTTAAACTATGCGGAATAAAATGACATCTCAAAATTTTGATTGGATGTGTTTTGGCAATTAAATTACGGGATAGTGCCCTTAGTAATAGTCGAAAAGGATCGGAGGGTGATTGCCCCCCCCCCACGCCCTTCATTCCCCCAAACACTTCCGATCAACATTTTGATAAAGCCATTATGTTCAACACAGTTGAAGGGTCCGGAAATTATGTCTTTGAGGATGACAAACCCCCCACAGCACTCAGGTCCCTGTAGTGCCCTCTTAGGAGTCAATAGTGATTTGAGGGCAATCAGCCCTCCCCTTTAGCTCATAATTTTCCAGACACTTCCAATCAAAATTTTAAGACAGCCACTTTGTTCAGCAGAGCTGAACGGTCTAGTAACTACATCTCTATGGTTATTGGGGTTGGTCAACCCCCCCACAGTTATGTAATTTTCCCATTATGCTTAAAAAATAAACGTTGGTTTAAAATTAAATCAAAACGCACTGTTTGTATGCTGGTTGCCAATAAGAAATCTCAGCAATATACCAAGAACGACCGAGGGTATTAAGCTCAAACTTTCGGGGCTACTTCTGTTATATTTCTGCTCTTAAAATTTTACTAATCAAAAGAGTGTAAGTGTATCCAGGCTGTGAAAAAGCATAATTATAATTGTTTAGAATGGTATTAAGTTTTATTTATCAGGTCAACTAGAGGATGTATATGATTAAATTAAACACTACTATTTTTGTCATGACTTTCAAAAGGGTTTATGTTGTTTTAAGTTGCTGAAAAGGTTTTCCAGCATACGAATAGCAGGCCAAACTTTAAATTCTTAAAAAAGGAGAAATTCAGACTGTTAATTTTTTCCTTGAAAAAGACTATGTCAATATAAAACGAACATAAATTAATTAAAAAAAAAATTCCACAAAATAAGTTTTTCAAACAAAAGTAAAGAACTCCATTAAACCAAAAATTAACAAAAAACACATTAAAAGACAGTTAAGTCATCCTAAAAGACATACTTATAATATTTTCGAACATGCTGAACAAAAGGGCTATCTCAAAATTTTGATCGGGTGACTTTGGGAAAAAAATTAGCGTAGGAGGGGGCCTAGTTGCCCTCCATTTTTTTGGTCACTTAAAAAGGGCACTAGAACTTTTAATTTCCATTCCAATGAGCCCTCCCACGATATTCTAGGACCAATGGGTCTATACGATCACCCCTAGGGAAAAAAAACCCAAAAAAACAAGTACCCGTGATCTTTCTTCTGGCAAAAAATGCAAAATCCCATTGTAGATAGGAGCTTGAAACTTCTACGGTAGGGTTCTCTGATACGCGAAATATGATGGTGTGGTTTTCATTAAGGTTCTAAAGCTTTCAGGGGGTCTTTACCCCTTTTTTCGAAAATCAGCCAAATTCTCTCAGGCGCGTAACTTTTGATGGGTAGGACTAAAACTTGAGGAAACTTATATATTTGAAATCGGCATTAATTGATGTATCTATTTGTATCAAAATACCGTTTTCTAGAGTTTCGGTTACCATTGAGCCGGGTCGCTCCTTACTCCGATACGCGTTATGAAATAAAAAGGGGCTGCCCCCTCCTCAACGCCTCGCTCTTTACGCTAAAGTTTTTTATTGTTTAAAAAAAAGAGTTGTGAGAAAGTCAAACTGTAGCGTAAAGAGCGAGGTGTTGAGGAGGGGACAGCCCCTTTCATATACGGAATAATTTCTGTTACTTTTAAATTTTAACGTCGCTCCTTACTTTCAGTTAAAAAGAAACTGTTTTTTTATTTAGTTTTTGAATATTTTTGAATTAATGCAGGTTTTGATTTTGGCACACCGTACATGAATAATTAAAAAAAAATTTGAATATTAATTTTGCTTTTATTTGGTTAAATGCCTTTCTCGAAACTTGTTTAATTTTATTGACGAACGTTTTTATTAGTAATAAATATAAGTAACTTACGAATTAACTTACGTAACCAACTTCTATATTCATATATTTTTAATACGTATATTAGAGGGTTCGCCCCCTAGTCAATACCTTGCTCTTTACGCTAAAGTTTGAATTTTGTTCCAATTCTTTAAAAATGACCCCTTAATCACAAAGGCCGTTAATTAGAATAAATAGCTCTTATGAAAGTACTAAACAATCTTTGGCTTAAAGAGCGAGGTATTGACTAGGGGGTGAACCCAATCATATACGTAATGTTTTCTGTCGTTTTAAGTTTTGGTGTTGCTCCTTACTTTCAGTTGAAAAATTTGTTTTTTTATATATAATTTCTGATCTTTTTTTAAATAATGCTGGGAAATCCGGCGCCCCCTTCATAGCGATGTCCCTTCCCCCATGACAACTTCCTTCATAGAAAGATCCTCCTACATAACCCAGACTCCCCCCCCCACTACCAGAAAACATCCCCCCTGAAAACGTCTGTATAATGACCAATAACCAATACTATATGTTAACATTGGGTAATGTTCATAACTTTCAGCCCTCCCCCCGGGGACTTCGGGAAATTAAGACATCCTAAAAGACATATTTATCATATTTTCGACCATGCTGAACAAAATGGCTATCTCAAAGTTTTGATCGGGTGACTTTGGGAAAAAAATGAGCGTGGGAGGGGGCCTAGTTGCCCTCTATTTTTTTTCGTCACTTAAAAAGGCCACTAGAAATTTTTAATTTCCATTCCAATGAGCCCTTCCACGATATTCTAGGACCACCGGGTCGATAAGATCACCACCGGGGGAAAAAAAACAACAAATAAACACGCATCCGTGATCTTTCTTCTGGCAAAAAATGCAGAATTCCACATTTTTGTAGATAGGAGCTTGAAACCTCGGCAGTAGGGTTCTCTGATACGTTGAATCTGATGGTGTGATTTTCATTAAGCTTCTTTAATTTTTAAGGGGTGTTTCTTCCCTTTTTTTCAAAAATCTGCCAAATTTTCTCAGGTGCGTAAATTTTGATGGGTAGAACTAAACTTGATGAAACTTATATATTTAAAATCAGCATTAAAATCTGATTCTTTTGATGTATCTATTGGTATCAAAATTCCGTTTTCTAGAGTTTCGGTTACTATTGAGCCGGGTCGCTCCTTACTTACAGTTCGTTACCACGAACTGTTTGAAACCAATACTATATGTAAACAGTAGGCATAGCTTATAACTTGCAGCCATTTCCCCGGGAACTGTGGGGGACTATGTCATCCTCAAAGACGCATTTATTAGATTGTTGACTATGCTGAACAAAATGACTATCTCAAAATTTTGTTTGGATAACTTTGGGAAAAAAATGAGCGTGGGAGGGGGCCAAGTTGCCCTCCAATTTTTTGATCACTTAAAAAGGGTACTAGAACTTTTAATTTCTGTTCGAATGAGCCCTTTTAGGTGTTCTAGGACTGCTGGATCGATACGATCACCCTGGAAAACAAAACAACAAACAAACAAACAAATAAACACGCATCCGTGATCTTTCTTCTGGGAAAAAATACAAAATTCCACATTTTTGCAGATAGAAGCTTGAAACATCTACAGTAGGGTTTTGTGTTACGCTGAATCTGATGGTTTGATTTTCATTAAGATTCTATCAATTTTAGGGGCTATTTCGCCCATTTTTTGGAAGTAAGGCGAATATTCTCAGGCTCGTAACTTTTGATAGGTTTCACTAAATTTGATGAAACTTATTTATTTGAAATTAGCATAAAAACCCAATTCTTTTGATGTATCTACTGGAATCAAAATTCCGTTTTTTATAGTTTTGGTTAGGCTGTTTGATTTAGTTCATTTTGGGTTTAATTAATGCTAATTTGTGGTAGTTGTATGCTTAGTAGATTATTTTATTCTATTTTGTTAGTTTTAGGTTTAATGGAGTTCCTTACTTTTTTTTAAACAACTTATTTCGTGGAAAAGTTTTTTTTTAATTAATTATAAATTAACGAGTAAAAGTAGGTTCAATATCAGCTTAGCTTAAATTATACAAGATGTTGAATGCAAAGCCGGAGCGTTCAGCTTAATTTTCATGTTTTTAAGGCTTTCTCTAATACCCATAAAAAGAAAATGTTTTGAAACTCGTCCTTTAAAATCTTTTCGGCTGTCACATTTAATAGGTTGCTTTTATTATCAAAACAAGTCTTTATTATTATCTAATGATATAGCAGTGCAAAACATAATATTTTTATGAATTGTTCAAATGGACGGGGTGAAATGACTTAGGGCAAGGGCAAGCAGGGGAAAATAATACTAAACTTATATAATGATGAAAGCCCCCCCCATGTACATAAAATATGTGGTAATTTTTTTTGAAAATAATTTACATGTGGTTGACCCTAAATTGGTTCAAGATTTGGATGATATTTTTCCCAATGTTAGTTCATACTTGTGCAAAGCTTTAAAATTTTATTGAGTGTGGGTGCCCTATTTTGGGATTTAGACTTCTCAGACTTTTTTGAAAGGAGACTTATTCAATTCCATTTTCTTTGTAAAGAATAGTTTATAATATAGCATCAAAGAATAACTAAAAACAAGAAAAGCTGCTCTATTAATTATATTATAGAATCTAAAGGGCTAGAGAAGGTGTTCCATAAACTCCTTCGCAAAAATTTGTGAAAACCTTCTAGATATTTGTAAGCAGAACCTTGAGTTAACTTGTTCTAAAAAGTTTCCAATTCCCACCCACATTCATACTTAGCCCCATAGACGAACATTCAAATGTAAAGACTTTCTATAATATAATTTTGGGAGTATTTTGATATTCTTCATATTTTTATAAAGTTTTTTTTTTAATGGCCAACAAAAATTTAATTTCAGGAAACGTTTGTACTGGATCCAACAAAATAAGGTAAGAAATATAATTTTCCATTAATATACATTCGGATAAATTAATTTGGTAAATAAATTGAGGACGGAATATTAAAACAAGCCCAAACTTAACATTGACTGCTTATGATGGTCGCCAAGTCAGAACCTCACTCCCAGGAGTATAGATTACATTTTTCCGAAAAAAAACTATTCTAACTCTTTCTCATCATTGTGTTTGTGATAAATGCGTAGACAAAACCTGAAAGATTTCGTCAGTTCGCTATTACGAAATCTTTTACGTTTTTTTTTCCTTTTTTGAAATAAAAAAATAATATCACAAAGAGAATAGTTAATTACAATTAGAATAATAAGAGAAACATTTAAACTCATGGAGGCCTATAGTCAAGAGGTCAAGAGTCCACATTCTGTATTTTTGCTTCTTCTTAGGTATTCGTCACCATCTGTTTTTCCTTGATTTATTCTTGCTTTTTTTCCTACTCAATTTAATTGTTATGCCAAACCTTGCCAAAAGTCAAAAGATGAAAAAGCATTTATATAGAAGTAATTGAAGCAATTGTAGAAACAAGCCAGGAAAAGGACTCAAGTGATAACTTCGGGAATTTTTTTTTATTTAAATATAGAGATAAAACTGTTTGCTTGCGGTACGGAAACCAGTTGAAATTTCAAATTTACCTGGCCATTGCGGAAGTGGTGCGGCTAAGTAAAATTTGCAGGGACGACATTAAGCAAGAAATTGAGATACTTATGCATTATACCAAACACAGTCGAGAAGTTTGCTGAATGTAAGATATAATAAAACCGGTATCATAGCCATAAAGACAAATGACGGGTGACAGAATGAATTTGACTTGTATAATTTGGGCTTTATAATTACATATTAAGGGGGTGGGGTAAGGTTAGGTTACTCTATCTCCACCCCACCCCCCTAACGTGCAAATAATTAGCCCAAATTATATAATTATATTAACTGAAGTATTTTATTTTCATTATGTTTTGGTATATTTCATTATGATTAACCTAACTTCACTTCTTGAGTGTATTTGGTATAATACATAAATTACCGAAATTAATACTCATTGTCGGATTTGGAATTCTATATAAGAGGCAGGCACGAACGCAAGTATTTTTTCTGAGGGGAGGGGACGCCACAATGAAAAAAAGAAATTCAATTGCCAATTTGAATACAAAGTACCCAAAAAATTCAAGAAAACTAAAGATTTCGTGTGGATGGGTTGTGTTTTTTGGTGCTATGTTTAGATATTTTGAAGGCCCGTATTTTAATAGCAACTTAACGCTATTTATTTCACGGCTTCTGGGTTATTGTAAGAATTGAAGTAGGTGAATCTCTGACTGGGCAGTTAGAGCCTGCAACCATTGAAGATGTACCAGGCACACGTTGTCAAATGCTTGTAGTCGCTAGCCTCAAAATAAAACAAGAAATGATCTAATGAGTAACAAGTAAATTACAACAAGAAAAAGAAGCGAAGCTTTGGTGGGTTATTATCTTGGTAGCCCTAAGTAAAGTTAGAATTAATCCCTTTAGATAAATGTTCGAAACATGGAATTTAACTGCCTATATTAGATTTTTGGTTGGTTTAATATAAAGAAGAAAACAGCAAATTCATGTATATTAAGTAGCTTATGTAATTTATAAATTTCATACAAAGGCATTAGAACTGTTAGCTCTTTATGTCATACTTTCTGTTTTATAAGCATAAACAATTAATAGAGGATATGATAAATAGAAATTAAAAGAAAAGCAACTAATGGTCTTTAATGGGACAAAATTTTATCTTCAAAGTAGTTCGAAAAATACAAATAAGTTCTGGATCTTGTGAAAAGTTAATCTTAGATATATGTTTTATTGATTTTAGTCGTTTTTATCTTATAAGTAGCTGACATACTCCACATTAAATCATTTACACTCAGTTTAGAATGTGACACTAAGTGCACCGTATTTTGAGTTGTACTAAAATTCCGAAAATTTTACCACAAGGAATTTATTTTGCTTAAAGTACATCTAATACCTTCAACCAGAGGCAGTGGTTGGCGAGAAAAATAAAATTATCACTTTTACCTAACAACGCAAAATTCTCGCAATTTTATAATGTATAACACAGCCATGGGCATTCCATCACGTCTTACATGAACCTCTGTTAATAAAAAAAAAGAAAAAAAAAAGGTAAAGAATGCTGCATTGGACTTTACAGTCCCTACCGGCAGTGCTGATCTCCGTTTCTTGGCCCTTCAGCCAGGAAGTGCAATGGGGGGCTGGGGGCCAACCATCTTGTGCTTTCGCACGCCCTTCCTGTTTACATTCCCCTCATTTTTCCAGGTACCCATTTATAGCTGGGTCGACTCTGGCTGAGCTTACAGAGTCACGCCACTAACAGAAACTAAACTGAAACAGAAATAAATATTTAAAATGTTATGGACCTCTGCATTAGTGGACTCCTTTGCCCCGTTAGTTCCTTTACAACTGACTGTTCAGCCCTTGAGCTAAGAATAACCTTAACATGAGTAGAAAAAGTCTAATTTATAAGTTGTAGGCAAATTAAGAGAGCTGGAACGAATTGTGTCAATTTCAAAATTATGCACAGATAGAACGACTCGTTCTTCATCTGCGTTTTCTATCGGTGTTTTGTTAATAAACTGTAGACAAATCTATTTACTTTTCAAACTTTGCCACCGCATTTTCCAAGACGAAATCTTAGAAATACTCTGCTTTACTTGTTTAATGTTTAATGATAATCGTTTTTGTTTGAAATATCTTAATGTTAGTAAGGTTTGTACATTTAATTTGATTCTTCAGGCTATCTGAACCATTTCTGAATATATAACAAATTGATTAAGAGTACAAATATTTCATTTTTTTGTTACAGTTTCAAGTATCAATACCAATAATTCTAAATCTCTATTCTTTTAATTATTTTTTTTCAAGCCAGTCAAATAAACCTGAAGGCTTAAGACAACTTCATGGCAGCAATGCTGAATTACGAATTGTGGTATTTCTCCCAAGAGCCAGATACCACTGAAAGAATGTAATCTTATAATCCAGAAAAAGCAATTTATTGAAGAATAAACCCAGAGAACTGTTTCTTCAGCTGAAGAAGCCCTCAACACTTGGTTCCATTAAGATCTTCTTCGTTTTGCCAACTTTCATACGCTCCTCCCAAACGGGAACATAAAATTTTTAACTGCAAAAACGCTGATTCGCTAAGGGAATCTTACATTTTTTATTACTAGATGCGGCGGTAAAATTTATGAGGAAATGGCGACATTGCGAAAAATTGCAATAAAGGGAACATTTCAAATCGATATTTTTTATTTGTCACGCCTCAACATAGGGCTCAAGGAGGAAATCTTTAAAACGATTTCAATAAAATACATCCCATGCCAAATATTTTATTGTTGTTTTCTACCAAGATGAGAGATGTTGTGTCGTAAACATAAAAAATGCCAATGTTATACGCTGGTTTAGGTATGGTAGGCATTCAATTGAAAAGGCAGTAAATGTAAACTTTGAGTTTAGCCTGTTCGAGACCTCCAATGTGCACAGTAATAAAATATGGAGTTTTATGAGTAGTGTATACAGGTCTCCATAATTCAGTGTTTAATCTCAATGGCTTCAGACCCACTTTCTCAAAACTATATTTTTATTCGAAAGCTGGCGTTTATTGGGTATAGGCTGGCATCAGAAAATTCTATCTTGACTTGAAATTTGCAAACAACTTCTCAAGTCCAGACACAATTGATTTCCAGAAACAGAAGGAGGCAGCCCCATACAAAGTGTGTTTTTGCGTATTAATCATACCCAAATATAGAATTAAGTGCCAAAAAAAATCCTAAGCATTCCACTCATCGGATCATTGTTATTTTATGCAAAACAAGTGATTTCTTATTTCACACATGTTTTTCTTTATTAGTGGTATTAAAGTATTCGATTTGGTAATTTTTCCACTCGAATGAGTGTTTCTCCATTCACCTGAAAATGATGGATTATTAGGCACAAGAGGGGTCTTTAAAAATTGACTCAGGTTATATGTCACGGCTGAAGGGTCAAATGACTATTACTCCCTGTAGAGGAACCTTGCTTAGACTACCCTCAATTTATAATGATGACTATGTTTCAAGAGCTGAGACACAAGATAAAAACTGGTCTTTTTTATTCGAGGAAATAAGTAATATTTACATTTATTTTAAAATTCTGTATATCGGCTTTACTGATGAAAATACCTGTCGTTGTAACAAATACTATTCCCACCCATAAGACTTGGACCAGAGAAGACACATTGCAAAATAATTCAGGGATATACATTTTACTTAATAATTCAGGGGTATGCATTTGGACAAGCTTTTTTTTGGATTTAAGTTAGCGGCACATATATAATATGTGGAGTAGAGCTCATGATGGATAAGGAAGCTGCTAAGTATTGTTTAGATTGGGAAGGTAGTAATAATATAATTCTAGTTGCTCATTTTACGACTAAACAGTGCAGAGTATCGGTCATAAACGTACATGTCGCTGTAGAGCTGGATCGTGGAGATAGTAGTGACTAAGATGAATTTATTTACAGCTACTGGAACAGAAAGACAGGGTCTCAAGTAAAGATTAGGTCTTTTTTATCAGGGGATTTTGATGACCAGATCGATAGAAATTGGGATAAGATTGCTTCCTAGTCTAGATAAATTTGGTGTAGGAAAACAAAATAGCAACGGTTATAGACCAATGCAAATTTGTAGATGTAACTTGCAGGTTTTGCGAGTTCAGGGTGCTAGAATAGGTTTGAAAATTAATGTTCAGAAGACTAAGTCGCTAAGACTAGAAATAAGTGAAGATGTAAAGATCACATTGGGCAACGAAAAGATTGATCAAGTGGACAGCTTTACTTACCTTGGTAGTATTATTAGTAAAGACGATGGGTGCAGTGAATATGTTAAAAGTAGAATAGCTAAGGCTCAAGGTGTTTTTTCACAGTTGAAAAAAGTTTGGAAGAATAGGAAGATAAGTTTTCCAAACAAGATTAGAATTTGGTAGCTACAGTGATGACAGTGGTCAAAGATGCTTCTGAAGCATGGGCGCTCTGAAAAACGGAGGAAGATTTGCTAGATGTTTTGCCGAGGAATTGCCTACGGATTGTTTTGGGTACCAGTCTGACTGACCGTATTTCAAACAGTAGGCTGTACGAAAAGTGGGGTATAATCCCGCTCTCTAGGCATATAATGAGAGAAGGTTGAGATGGCTAGGAAACGTTATGCGGATGAAGAATCAGAGGCTGACAAAGATTATCCTTTGAGGCCAACGGTCTAAGTCTAAACGGAAAGTAGGTCATCCTCAGTTGGGGCAGGAGACTGTCGTAAGGAAAGATTTAAGTGAAATAAGAACTTCCTGGAGAATGTAAAAATTGAGGATTGGAATAGATGGGGATGGGAAAGGAACGTGCGCAGCTGTGTGACCTCAGGTGGCTTTGTGCTGTGGTGAGTTGTTAGTAGCAGTAGCAGTAATAGCAGTAGTGTAACCAATACAGCATTTGGTCGTAAAATGGCTCATAAGTTAACATGACATTCACGTAATGGTAAAACCACTAACCTTATAAACTATGACATTGTAAACTGAAGACTAGCAGAATCGATACAAGAAGCCAGGGTATATAGGAGTGCTGTTGTTGATGTTACAAGTTAAAATCACCATATAGTATCGTCTTTTCCTCTAACTTTATCAGGGTTTAGTACGTCTTCAAAATGTTCTGCACTTCTCTCTTTAACTCTTTTCTTAGTACTAATTGTGGCCACTGTCGTATCTTTTACTGGTACAATTCTATATTGACTGTCCCCTTTTAATTTTTTAGCATGCCAGTACAGTATTTTACCATTGCCTTCTGGCTGTATCTCAGATCTTCAGCCATTTCATCCATGGTTTCCACTTCACACCTCCCTAATTCATATTTTATGTTTTTTTCCACTTGACTTACATTCCTCTCATGATCTATCACTCACATATTTCTTGTACATTCCGCTCATCTTCTTTACTAAACTTAAATTATTTTCATTGATAGTCCTAGTTCGGGTTCTAACTTTCCCCCCTAAGACGCCATCTGCGAATTCACAAACTATTTTCCTAAAATTATTCCATGTGTCTCTACAGTATTAAATTTTAGACTCTGAAGTTTAGTATCTAGCTGTTCCTGGACAGTTTTTCTCAAATTGTTATCTTAGAGTCTAGCAGCGTCATAGCTCCCAGGAAGGTCGTTACCCTTTCTAAATTTCAGCCTTAGATTACCCCTAGACGATACTATATGGTGATCTTAACTTGTAACATCAAGAACAGCACTCCTATATACCCTAGCTTCTTGTATCGATTCTGCTAGTCTTCAGTTTACAATGTCATAGTTTATAAGGTTAGTGGTCTTACCATTGCGTGAATGTCATGTTAACTTGTGAGCAATTTTACGACCAAATGCTGTATTGGTTATACTACTGCTATTACTACTACTGCTACTAACAAATCACCACAGCACAAAGCAGACTCCGGGGTCAATGCAGTCCCCCAGGGCCCGAAAGCAGGCGTTGTAAGTTGTGCCCTGGGGGAATATATTCTTCTTATGGAAGGGATGCTCGTAAAAACTTCAGAGAGGGCTAATTTGATTGAAAATAGAAAGTTCTAGTTCAGTGTTTGAGAGCCAAAAGAGATTGGAGGTCAACTAGCCCCCCCCCCACGACCCTTTTTTCCTGACTGCATCCGATAAAAGTTTGAGATAGCCATTTAGTTAAAAATTGTTCAAAAGTCAGATAACAAAAACTCAGGTGTCGACAAAACCCCCAGGGCGCGGGGGCAGAAGTTGTAAGTTATGCCCTGGGGCATATATGGTTCTTATGAAAGGGATACTCGTATAAAATTCAAAGAGGTCTCATTTGATTGGATACTGAAAGTTCGAACTCACTTTTTAATATTCAAAACAGATTCAGGGGCACCTAGCCCCCCCCCCCCTGCCTTCATCCTCCAAGCCCATGCGAAGAAAATTTAGAGACCAACATTTTGTTAAAAAAAAATAGTTCAAAGGTTGTATAAGAAAAACTCCGCTGTTAATAAAACCCCCAGGGCCCAGGGGAAGGCTTTTTAAGTTCTGCCCTGAGGGCATATATGCTTCTTTGGAAAAGGATGCCCGCAAAAACTTCAGGTAGGGCTCATTGGATTAGAAATTAAAAGTTCTAGTTCAATTTTCAAGAGTCAAGAGAGTTAAGGGCAACTAGCCCCCCTCCGTGCCCTTTTTCCCCAAACCCATCCACTACAAATTTTGAGATAACCAGTTTTTTAAAAATTATTCAAAAATTAGATAACAAAAGTTCGAGTGTCCATAATACAACCCCCCAGGGGATAGGCGTTATAAGTGTTGTCCTGGGGGCGTGTATGATTCTTATGAAAGGGATTGTCATACAAACTTCAGAGAGGGATCATTTGATTGGAAATGGAAAGTTCTAGTTCCCTTTTTAAGAGTCAAAAGATATCCAAGGGCAACTAGCCCCGCCCCCCTCCCCACACCCTTTTCCCCTAAGCCTATCTGATAAAGTTTTTTAAATAGCCATTTGATTTAAAATAATTCAAAGGTCTGATAAGACAAACTCCTGTGTCGACACAACCCCCCATGGCCCGGAGGCAGGCGTTGTAAGTAATGCTCTGAGGGCATATATCGTTTTCATGGAAGATATGCTTGTATAAACTTCGGAGAGGGTTCATTTGATTGGAAATTGAAAGTTCTCGTTCACTTTTTAAGAGGCAAAAGAGATTGGAGGGTAACAACCCCCCCCCCCCCCCTCCACGCCCTAAATGGATCAGATAAAAATTTTGAGATAGACATTTTGTTAAATATAGTTCAAAGTTCAGATAGCAAAAACTCCGGTGTCGACACAACCCCCAAGGGCCCGAGGGTAGCCGTTGTATATTATGGCCTGGGGCATAAATGATTGTTATGGAAGGGATGTTCGTATAAACTTCACAGAGAGCTCATTTGATTGGAAATTGAAAGTTGTAATTCACTTTTTAAGAGTAAAAAATGATCGGAGGGCAGCTAGCCTCCCATCACACTCCATTTATTTTTTCCCAGACGCACTTAATATAGAAGGGGTCGTCGTATAAACTTCCAAGGGGGCTCATTTCAAAAGGGGCAAACTTTTTTCACTT
Organism: Artemia sp. Qi Xiang Cuo; assembly: GCF_049724085.1. Lineage (NCBI taxonomy): Eukaryota > Metazoa > Arthropoda > Branchiopoda > Anostraca > Artemiidae > Artemia > Artemia sp. Qi Xiang Cuo. Next base: position 25,259,210 of record NC_142808.1, on the reverse strand, counting down.
TGATATTATTACTTTGATACCAGTTTTGATACTTTGATGAAGATTTGATTTTTTTTTAAAGTTTGATTTTGAAATAAGGAATTTTTAAAAACTTGAAAATTTTTGCAATCAAAATCGAACAAAAATTAATTTAAAAAAACTTTCCGAAAAATAAGATTTTCAACGAAAAGTAAAGGCTATTTTAAAATTAAGCTCAGCAGATACAAATACGTGTTAAAATTCAAACTCAAATGACCAGAAATCACTATTAAAGAATAAATGAAACCCAAAAACAAGCAGAAATTAAATAAGCAATCATAGGAAAAACATACAACAAGTAATAATAAAAATGAAAAAATGTTGAACATGAAAATCAAGCTTAAAACGAAAAAAATATTTTGCTATGAAAGTATAAATGAAACTTAAAATGAACAGAAATTAAATAAACAATCAATGCGAACAAACATACAATAGATATTAATGTAAATGAATAAATAAATCTTAAAACGAGTGAAACTTAAATTAAATATGCAAACCAAGCTTAAAACGAACAAAACTCACTACAAACAAGAGCTTGGGTATTTTCCAGGGGGGGTATTCGCCGGGGGGGTATTTGCCTAAAGCCATCACCTCCTTCTCTCACTGTAAAAGTCTGAAGTTTAAGTTAAAATGGCTTAAGTTTAAAATGGCCTTTACTTTTCTTTAAAAAAAAATATCTTTAGGAAAGTTTTGTTTTAATTAATTAAACTCTAAACAAGCAAAAATAGTGTCATATTACAAGTGAAGCTTTTGAGTTTAGTTATGATTGTTGTAAGCTATCATTTGTAAGGTCAACGTGTAATTAGAAAACCTCTAATATAGGTCCTATGTGTATGATATGATCGTCAAACTCTGTATCGGCATTGTTTTATTTTTAATTTTATTTTTTTATTATTTTTTTTTATCTATATTAGGAGTGTGTACTACTTACTGTGGTAGATGAACATCAGTAAAACGGTACATTGTGTAAACTTTTTATTTCTTAGTTTCATTTGTCATTTTCACGTTTCATTTCACGTTTCATTTTCAGATATAGGAGAGTGCATGTTTTCTTGCTTATTTTTCATGATATAACAAACATTGAAATTGAAAAGTTCAGAGAAGAGTAAAAGAATCGGAGCTTCAGTGTTTTCGAAATCAGGGATTATGACATTATTTCCCCAAATATTTATGTGATGTACGGAAACTTTGCTTAGGTTCCGCGGACCGAGTCAAAATCAACGGACCGAGTCAAAATCCATTGATTTTGAATTGAAAATTTATAAATATTCAAAGTACTTTGATTTATAAGAAAGTTTAGATTCGAAGCTAGGACATTTTACTTAGACATAGTATAGAGAATTCACTAAATAAAAACTTCAGAATAGAACTGTGACGGAAGAATTTTATTGTAAGGGGGGGGGCTATGTCAGCTCCAGTTCTTAGAAGCTCAAGGTATTTCTATCTGTACTGGAAGAAAAAATTACCTTGTCCGGAAAAAAGTTACCTCAAAGATGTAAAAAAAATTTTATGCGTCACAAGAACTTTGAATAAAAAACTCTAAGTGTAAGATGCAATTTCGTATATAAGAAAGATCAGGTCGTCTTTGGTTACTTTTCATAGCCTTACTCGAATAAAATACGAGAGGCATTGAATCAAAATTTCTGAAAACGACCCGAGAAAATTGGAATTTGGCAATGGAGATCGACCTTTCCAGAATTATCCCTGAAAAATCGAGAAGAGATACGGAAATTTGTTCTCCTGTTATAAGGGAGGTAATTTAATATTGTATGGAAGTGCGGCATAAAATTGTTCTAAAATAGCTTATATTTTCAGCAAGGATAGTTTTGTTTTGACTCCATGTACAAAATCAGCAAAAAACGGTTTTACCATTTTTCGGGAACGCTACTGGAAATTCTGTGAGCTTTCCAAGAACCTTTCTATCTCATTGCACGATTTTCATAACCGGGAAAATCTCGAGATTACATCTCTCACCGCTTTGGAACTACAGGCCAGGGATTATGAGGGGAAAAAGGGCTTGTCTCGAAAGTTTCAACTTAATGCCTTAATCCGTTCTTAGAATATTGTATATCCACCTTTTTGATAAATTGAATGTACGTAATGTCTTTTGATTTAATTTAACATACCCCTCAAGGCCACAACATTCCCCAAAGTTTCAACTTAATACCCGGACGCACACCCATAATCAAACAATTTCTATTTTCCTCGTGATAAGTCTTGCATGCAAAGAACAGACGAATTGTAGAATTTACAATCCTTGCTCCGTGGTTGTGGGGGGCATGGCATCCCTGAAGGCATGCTATTAGACCTTTTGACTATTTTGAACTAAATTTCCATTTCAAAATTCATATAGTATTGAGGATAAGGGGCATTTAAAAATTGCAAAGGCTTCCTCTGGTCGCTCTTCAACATATGCCTCTGATACTTTTCGTTTTTCGAATCAGTTATTCATTCATAACAATTTATGTTTGTTTATAGTTTGACTTATTATTCGACATTAATTCTGCTCGTTTTACTAGTGCTCTTTACTCCTCTTTTGAGATATCGTTTTATTTTTATTTTTTAATTAATCACATATGAATCTCCCAATACAAAATTGATCAAAATGAAAGCAAGAATAGCAATCACGGTTGCAGTAATAGCTGCAACCTAATAATAGCACAACCCATTGTGACCAAAAGTCTAAAAACGCGTTAGGAAAAAAAACTGTTCAGTAAAAATATATTCTCATTTAAAAATCATTTAGGAATGATAAATATCATAACACACGGTAAATTACTGCTGAATTTATTATTATTCGTTTCATAGGTCCATCCTAATAGTGAAAGCATATTACAGAAACAAACTTTCAGGAATTTTGAACAAGAGCAAGAAACCCTTCAAAAATCAGGCACGTAATTTGCTATGAGACAGGGGGGCAACTACCCCTTAGACATCAGTTTGCCCTCCCCCAGCTGAGATTTAGTTTCTTCAAAACTGTTGTCAAAACTAAGATAAACCAGCATAATCCAACTATCCGCAGAAACAGGTCAGTTTTCTTTACTATATTTTTGCCTTTATGGTACTATATGGCTCATTTTTCCGTTTTATAGTCATTTTCACTTGATTTAGGGACATTCACTCGAAATTTGCCCCCCCCCCCTAGAATTTTGATTAAATTACGCCACTGTAAAAAATGGTAGTGAATCGAAATGAAAAGTAAACAATTGGAATTACATTGGTGGAAAACCCTATAGAAACAAGAAAAGTCGTTTTTTTGCATTAGTAGCAGTAATGTCTTTTTTGCTTTTTTTTTTCAATAATAACTAGCAGGCTAAGACAAGATAGTAGAGAGACGTTAATGTCTCACTTAAATCTTTTGGTCACATAAACGTGGTTTTGTAGAATCGTCTTGACAGCACTTTCGCGAAGTATTATTTGCCGCCAAAATTGACACTTCATGGTACCGTTTTTGAGTTGTAAGACTGGGTAGTACAACAAGGGTACAATTATAGCTGAGCTGTTGAAGAGATAATTTGAAAGCTATGGCTTACATCTGTGTGCCTATTATAAGCTTGTTTAGGCAGCGCCATCGCAAGGTGGCATATGGCACCGAATATGGGGCTAATTGTGTTTCCAAAGCGGATAGGCTTGTAAGCATAAACAGTGACCACATTGAAATTTCTATGGTCAAAAATCCTTAACTGAATTTATGAAATTACCCTCTTTAATAGCCCTTTCAGTTCTATTAGTAAGTAAAAAAAACGAGTCTAAAAAAAGCCTGGGAAAAAACTTTTCGCTTAAATTCAAAGCTGATAATAAATAATAATAAGTGCTATTTCTGACTATCCCAACATTAAAAGTCAATTGTTAAGCACAATTTGAAAAATACCGAGAATGAGTTTGAAATTCTGGTGTGTCTATTTTTTCTTTCTTTTTTCAATGCTGGCGGGGCAGCGGGGCATTGGAACTAGACTCCGGCACGGCACCGGTAGAGCGACAGAACGCCAACAACACAAGGCCTGGTCAGATGCTACCGTGTCGTAACGCTAATGCCGTAATACCGACACGCCGCCATCGACAGAGGCGGTGGCGTTTGGTTAACTTTAAAGTAATTGTGCGGAAATTCTTTATTGCGTCAACTATGAAGTTGGAGCTTTTCCTTCTCGTGTGGTTTAGTATTTTGATTTTTCTGATTAGAAATCAAGCAGAGCTTCCACTATCCCCGAATTTTTGGGTATTTCCTCGAAAATCTATGCGTCACCCCGAAAAAAAATTGGTTCCCCGAATCCCCGAAAATCACGCAATCACGGTGCCACCCCTAGTGATTTATCACCAGTGACTTTCCCTGCCAAATATTACTTTGTATACCATAATTCGTCACTGCTCTATTATTCATTAATTTTCGTCTCTTTTGTTACTTTGCATAAATAAAAATCAGACAGATGCAATATGCTATTGCAAATATTGCAATATGCACAGTTCTTCATATGTTGACAAAAAAGTATCGTCTTTATGAAATGAGTTTAAATAATTTCGAATGCAGTTTCCCAATCGCTATTTCTTACATCATTCGTAGTCAAGAATTTTATTTTCAAGTTGAATAGAATTATAGAACGCATTCACTACTATACAGCAGTAGAAAGCTATCTATAACTCGTGACGGGGCACCATATATGGGCATAGAATACTGACAGCACACCAAATATGGGCATAGAGTCCCTAGGGAGAACACCTGTGCTGTCAGTCATTAATCAAATTGTTTCCGGGGAAGTTAATTAATGTCTTACAGATGATGTCAAGTTAATTAATGTCTTTGGAGTTCGACCAGAATTGTTTCCGGGGCAAAGTTTAGATCACACGTGACAGATGATGTCATGGTTGATTGATTTGACACGAAAGGGGAATTAATTTGTTGTTTTGAAAGAGAATTATTGATTCAAGAAAGGGGAATTAATTTGTTGTTTCTAAGGAGAATGCGGGGAAGAGATATATTGATTGCGTAATCGAAGGGAGAGAATTCCCGAGAAATTGATTACATAATCGGTAGAACCCTATCAGGAGCTCGTGACGGGAATCCATTTATGTGCATAGAATGAAGTAATCAACTAGGACAAATGGATTTCTGAGAAATTGATTAAATAATCGGTAGAACCCTATCAGAAGGTCATGACGGGAATCCATTTATGTGCATAGAATGACGTAATCGACTAGGACAGTTGGATTTCTGAGAAATTGATTACATAATCGGTAGAACCCTATCAAGAGCTCGTGACGGGAATCCATTTATGTGCATAGAATGACGTAATCAACTAGGACAGTTGGATTTCTGAGAAATTGATTACATAATCGGTAGAACCCTATCAGAAGGTCCTGACGGGAACATGTTCCTTTCTTAATGTCCCTTCTAAACCCATTTTCCAACTTGAAGTACTTATCTTTTTCACCCACAACTATATTTTACAGCTTTTTGGTTACCTCAACACCAAGAAATACTTTTCAAAGACCATTTCAGAGCAACTTTTTTTCTTAATGTCCCTCCTAAACCCATTTTTCAACTTGAAGTACTTATCTTTTTCATTCACAACTATACTTTACAGCTTTTTGGATACCTCAACACCAAGAAATACTTTTCAAAGACCATTTCAGAGCAAGTTACTTTCTTAATGCCCCTCCTAAACCCATTTTCCAACATGAAGTACTTATCTTTTTCATTCACAACTATACTTTACAGCTTTTTGGTTACCTTAACACCAAGAAATACTTTTCAAAGACCATTTCAGAGCAAGATACTTTCTTAATGTCCCTTCTAAACCCATTTTCCAACTTGCAGTACTTATCTTTTTCATTCACAACTATACTTTACAGCTTTTTGGATACCTCAACACCAAAAAATACTTTTCAAAGACCATTTCAGAGCAAGTTACTTTCTTAATGTCCCTCCTAAACCCATTTTCCAACTTGAATTACTTATCTTTTTCATTCACAACTATAATTGACAGCTTTTTGGTTACATTAAAACCAAGAAATACTTTTAAAAGATCATTATAGAGCAAGTTAATTTCTTAATGTCAATACTAAACCCTTTTTCAACGTGAAGTAATTATCTTTTTCACGCACAACTATTATTCATAGCTTTTTTGGATACCTCAACACCAAGAAATACATTTCAAAGTCCATTTTAGAGCAAGTTACTTTCTTTATGTCCCTCCTAAACCTATTTTTCAACTTGAAGTACTTATCTTTTTCACACAAAGCTATACTTTACATCCTTTTGGATACCTCAACACCAAGAACTGAACTTCCTAGAACATGTCAGATAAAGTTAAATTCTTAATGTCCCTTATAAACCTATTTTCCAAATCGAAAGAGTTATCTTTTTTCACCCAACACTATACTGTAACGCCTTTTGTAGACATCAACAGTAAGAAATAATTTTAAAATACCATTTCAGAACACGTTACTTTATTAATGTCCCTCCTAAACCCATTTTCCAACATGAACTACTTATCTTTTTCACCCACAACTATACTTTACAGCTTTTTGGATACCTCAACACCAAGAAATACTTTTCAAAGACCATTTCAGAGCAAGTTACTTTCTTAATGTCCCTCCTAAACCCATTTTTCAACTTGAAGTACTTATCTTTTTCATTCACAACTATACTTTACAGCTTTTTTTGGATACCTCAACACCAAGAAATACTTTTCAAAGACCATTTCAGAGCAAGTTACTTTCTTAATGTCCCTCCTAAATCCATTTTCCAACTTGAAGTACTTATCTTTTTCATTCACAACTATACTTTACAGCTTTTTGGTTACCTCAACATCAAGAAATACTTTTCAAAGACCATTTCAGAGCAAGTTACTTTCTTATTGTCCCTTCTAAACCTATTTTACAATTTGAAGTACGTATCTTTTCATCTACAACTATACTTTACAGCTTTTTGGATACCTCAACACCAAAGAAATACTTTTCAAAGACTATTTCAGAGCAAGTTACTTTCTTAATGTCCCTCCTAAACCTATTTTACAAGTTGAAGTACTTATATTTTTCATCCACAACTATACTTTACAGCTTTTTGGATACCTCAACACCAAGAAATACTTTTCAAAGATCATTTCAGAGCATGTTACTTTCTTAATTTCCCTCCTAAAACCTTTTTCCAACTTGAAGTACTTATATTTTTCACCCACAACTATACTTTACAGCTTTTCGGATACCTCAACACCAAGAAATACTTTTCAAAGACCATTTCAGAGCAAGTTACTTTCTTAATGTCATTCTAAACCAATTTTCCAATTTGAAGTACTTATCTTTTTCATCCACAACTATACTTTACAGCTTTTTGGATACCTCAACACCAAGAAATACTTTTCAAAGACCATTTCAGAGCAACTTCTTTTCTTAATGTCCCTCCTAAACCCATTTTACAACTTGAAGTACTTATCTTTTTCACCCACAACTATACTTTACAGCTTTTTGGATACCTCAACACCTAGAAATACTTTTCAAAGACCATTTCAGAGCAAGTTACTTTCTTAATGTCCCTTCTAAACCCATTTTCCAACTTGAAGTACTTATCTTTTTCACCCACAACTATACTTTCAGCTTTTTGGATACCTCAACACCAATAAATACTTTTCAAAGACCATTTAAGAGCAATTTCCTTTATTATTGTACCTCCAAAACACTATGTCTAACTATAAGATCGTAAAAAATACACCCAAACATATACTTTACTTGTTTTTTGAGAACTAAAACCAAAGCCAACCTTTTATTATAAATTTAAAGAAAACTTTACTTTCTTAATATTCCTCCTAAATCTATTTCCCAACTTAAAATACTTCTCTTTTTCAAACACAGCTATACTATACAGCTTTTTGGATACCTCAACACCAAGAAATACTTTTCAAAGACCATTTCAGAGCAAGTTACTTTCTTAATTTCCCTCCTAAACCCATTTTCCAACTTGAAGTACTTATCTTTTTCTCCCACAACTCTACTTTACAGGTTTTTGCTTACCTCAACACCAAGAAATACTTTTCCGGGAAGAAGAAAAGGCCCAAGACATATAAAATTTAAAGTTCACTTCTAAATTTTTCCGTAAAATATAGGAAAAGTTATACCATGACTGTGATTATTTTCTATGAAGATAAAAAATTTCACTTTAATTTTAAATTTTCTTAAATTCAGTTCCAACCTTTCTCAAAGAGTTGAAAAAATTTAAAGTTCTGTTTCTAATATTTTCATGGAATAAGAAAAGTTCAACTTCAATTTTGAATTTTCTAAATGAAAATAAAATAAGTTATTGATCAATTCTATTTTGTCAAAATATTATAAAATTTTCCACTTCAATTCAGATTTTTCTCAAAGAGATGAAAAATTTAAAAGATTGTTCCAAATTTTTCTTAGAAGATAGAAAATTTCAAGTTCTAATCTGAATTTTACCAAAGAACATAATTCAATTCTAATTTCTCCAGAGAAAATAAAAAGCTTCCACTTCAGTTTTAAGTTCACCAAGACATAAAAAATTTTAAGTTCAGTTCTAAATTTTCACATAGAAGATAGGAAAAGTTATACTATGATTATGATTATTTTCCATGAAGATAAAAAGTTTCACTTTAATTCTAAATTTTCTTAAATTCAGTTCCGACTTTTCACATAGAGATGAAAAAATTTAATGTACAGTTCCAAATTTTTCTTAGAAGATAGAAAAGTTCAAGTTCTCTTCTGAATTTTACCAAAGAACACAATTCAATTCTAATTTCACCAGAGAAAATAAAAAGCTTCCACTTCAGCTTTAAGTTCACCGAGACATAAAAAATTTAAAGTGCAGTTCTAAATTTTTTCGTAGAAGATAGGAAAAGTTATACCATGATTGTGATTATTTTCTATGAAGGTAAAAAGTTTCACTTTAATTCTAAATTTTCTTAAATTCAATTCCGGCTTTTCTCAAAAAGATGAAAAAATTTAAAGTTCTGTTCCAAATATTTTCCAGGAAGAAGAAAAGTTCAACTTCGATTCTGAATTTTCTTTATGAAAATGAAATAAGTTATTGATCAATTCTATTTTCATGAAATAATATAAAATTTTCCACTTCAATTCAGATTTTTCTCACAGAGATGAGAAAATTTTAGATATTATTTCAAATTTTTCATAAAAGATAGAAAAAGTTATGCTTTGATTGTGATTATTCTTCATGAAGAAATGGAGCTCAACTTTAATTATAAGTTTTCTCGAAGAAGTGCAAAATTTACAAGTACTCTTCTGAATTTTCTTAGAGTGGAGAAAAAAAGTTAGCTCAATTCTGAAATTTACCAATGAAAATGAAAAAGCTTCCATTTCAGTTCATAAATTTTCAAAGACATAGAAATTTAAAGTTCAATTCTAAATTTGTCCATAGAAGATAGGAATGGCTATACTATGATTGTGATTATTTACCATGAAGATAAAAAGTTTCACTCAATTTCTAATTTTTCTTAAATTCAGTTCATTCATCTAAGCACCAAAAATAATAGGTTAGGTTAGGTATAAATAAATATTAATAAATAATAAGAAACATTTCTCCATTTTTAAGTTAGGCTAGGTTAGGTTAACTTATCATGAGCGCTCATGATAAGCTAACCTAACCTAACTTAAACATGGTAAAAATATTAAATTAGGTTAGGTTAGATTAAGTTAGGTTAGGTTAAGTTAGGTTAGGTTAGCCTAAGTATGCGCGCGTACGTAGGCTAACCTAACCTAACTTAACCTGACCTAACTTAATCTAACCTAACCTAATTTAATCTTTTTACCATGTTAAAGTTAAGTTAGGTTAGCTTATCATGAGCGCTCATTATAAGCTAACCTAACCTAGCCTAACTTAAACATGGAGAAATGTTTCTAATTATTTATTAATATTTATTTATAGCTAACCTAACCTAACCTATTGTTTTTGGTGCTTAGATGAATGAACTGAATTTAAAAAAAATTAGAGATAGAGTGAAACTTTTTATCTTCATGGTAAATAATCACAATCATAGTATAGCCATTCCTACCTTCTATGGAAAAATTTAGAATTGAACTTTAAATTTTTATGTCTTTGAGAAAATATGAACTGAAATGGAAGCTTTTTCATTTTAATTGGTAAATTTTCAGAATTGAGCTAACTTTTTTTTCTCCTCTCTAAAAAAATTCAGAAGAGTTCTTGTACATTTTTCACTTCTTAGAGAAAACTTTTACTTAAAGTTGAGCTCCATTTCTTAATGAAGAATACTCACAATAAAAGCGTATCTTTTTCTATGTTTTATGAAAAATTTAAAACAATATTTAAAATTTTGTCATCTCTGTGAGAAACATCTGAATTGAAGTGGGAAATTTTATAATATTTTATGAAAATAGAATTGATCAATAACTTATTTCATTTTCATTAAGAAAATTCAGAGTCGAAGTTGAACTTTTCTTCTTCCGGGAAAATATTTGGAACAGAACTTTAAATGTTTTCATCTCTTTGAGAAAAGCCGGAATTGAATTTAAGAAAATTTAGAATTAAAGTGAAACTTCTTATCTTCATAAAAAATAATCACAATCATGGTATAACTTTTCCTACCTTCTACGGAAAAATTTAGAACTGAACTGCTGAAGTGGAAGCTTTTTATTTTCTCTGGTGAAATTAGAATTGAATTGTGTTCTTTGGTAAAATTCAGAAGAGAACTTGAACTTTTCTATCTTCTAAGAAAAATTTTGAACAGAACTTAAATACTTTTCATCTCTATGTTAAAAATTGGAACTGAATATAAGAAAATTTTGAATTAAAATGGAACTTTTGATCTCCATTGAAAATAATCATAGTTATAGCATAACTTATCCTATCTTTTAAATGAGAATTTAGAACTGAACTTAAAATTTTTTATGTCCTGGTGAACATAAAACTGAAGTGGAAGCTTTTTATTTTCTCTGGAGAAATTAGAATTGAATTATGTTCTTTGGTAAAATTCAGATTAGGACTTGAACTTTTCTATCTTCTAAGAAAAATTTGGAACAATATTTTAAATTTTTTCATCTCTTTGAGAAAAATTTGAATTGAAGTGGAAAATTTTATAATATTTTGACAAAATAGAATTGATCAATAACTTATTTCATTTTCATTGAGAAAATTCAGAATCGAAGTTGAACTTTTCTTCTTCCAGGGAAATATTTGGAACAGAAATTTAAATTTTTTCATCTCTTTGAGAAAGTTTGGAACTGAATTAAAAAGCACTTAGAATCAAAGTGAAATTTTTCATCTTATTAGAAAATAATCACAGTCATAGTATAACTTTTCATATATTCTACGAAAAAATTTAGAAGTGAACTTTAAATTTTGTATGTCTTGGGCCTTTTCTTCTTCCGGGAAAAGTATTTCTTGGTGTTGAGGTAAGCAAAAAGCTGTAAAGTAGAGTTGTGGGTGAAAAAGATAAGTGCTTCAAGTTGGAAAAGGGGTTTAGGAGGGAAATTAAGAAAGTAACTTGCTCTGAAATGGTCTTTGAAAAGTATGCTCTGGAATGGTCTTTGAAAAGTATTTCTTGGTGTTGAGGTATCCAAAAAGCTGTAAAGTATAGTTGTGGGTGAAAGAGATAAGTACTTCAAGTTGAAAAATGGGTTTAGAAGGGACATTAAGAAAATAACTTGCTCTGAAATGGTCTTTGAAAAGTATTTGTTGGTGTTGAGGTATCCGAAAAGCTGTAAAGTATAGTTGTGGGTGAAAAAGATAAGTACTTCAAGTTGGAAAATGGGTTTAGGAGGGACATTAAGAAAGTAACTTGCTCTGAAATGGTCTTTGAAAATTATTTCTTGGTGTTGAGGTATCCAAAAAGCTGTAAAGTACAGTTGTGGATGAAAAAGATAATTACTTCAACTTGTTAAATGTGTTTAGGATGGGCATATCGTTTGTAACTAGCTATTTAATTGACAATTATCATTATTAGATTGTTATCTTGTCTCCAAACTGCGTGTAAGTAATTGTCTGTGGTGAACAAGTAATGTAATCAAACTTCGAAAATGTGTGGATGAGGGACCATCTTTAATTTACTTTCACTGAAATGGTATTTGATAATTATTTCTTGGAGTTGAGGTAATCAAAAAGCTGTAAAGTATAGTTGTGAATGAAAAATATAAGTACTTCAACTTGTAAAATGGGTTTAGAAGGGATATTAAGAAAGTAACTTGCTCTGAATTGGTCTTTGAAATGTATTTCTTGGTGTTGAGGTATCCAAAAAGCTGTAAAGTATAGTTGTGAATGGAAAAGATAAGTACTTCAAGTTGAAAAATGGGTTTAGGAGGGACATTAAGAAAGTAACTTGTTCTGAAATGGTCTTTGAAAAGTATTTCTTGGTGTTGAGGTATCCAAAAAGCTGTAAAGTATAGTTGTGGGTGAAAAAGATAAGTACTTCAAGTCGGACAATGGGTTTAGAAGGGACATTAAGAAAGTAACTTGCACTGAAATGATCTTTGAAAGGTATTTCTTGGTGTTGATGTAAACAAAAAGCTGTATAGTATAGATGTAGGTGAAAAAGATAGGTACTTAAAGTTGGAAAATAGGTTTAGAAGGGATATTAATAAAGTAACTTGCTCTGAAATGGTCTTTGAAAAGTATTTCTTGGTGTTGAGGTATCCAAAAAGCTGTAATGTATAGTTGTGAGTGAAAAATATAAGTACTTCAACATGTAAAATAGGTTTAGAAGGGACATTAAGATAGTAACTTGCTCTGAAATGGTCTTTGAAAAGTATTTCTTGGTGTTGAGGTATCCAAAAAGCTGTAAAGTATAGTTGTGAATGAAAAAGATAAGTACTTCAAGTTGGAAAATTGGTGTAGTATGGTCATTACGAAAGTAACTTGCTCTGAAATTGTCTTTAAAAAGTATTTCTTGGTGTTGAGGTATCCAAAAAGCTGTAAAGTATAGTTGTGAATGAAAAAGATAAGTACTTCATATTGGAAAATTGGTTTAGGAGGGACATTAAGAAAGTAACTTGCTCTGAAATGGTCTTTGAAAAGTATTTCTTGGTGTTGAGGTATCCAAAAAAAGCTGTAAAGTATAGTTGTGGATGAAAAAGATAAGTACTTCAAGTTGGAAAATAGGTTTAGGAGAGACATTAATAAAAAAACTTGCTCTGAAATGGCCTTTGTAAAGTATTTCTTGGTGTTGATGTAACCAAAAATTTTTAATGTATAGGTTATGTTGAAAAAGATAAGTACTTAAAATTGGAAAAAGGGTTTAGGATGGATATTAAGAAAGTAACTTTTTCCCGTCAGGACCTTCTGATAGGGTTCTCCCGATTATGTAATCAATTTCTCAGAAATCCAACTGTCCTAGTCGATTACGTCATTCTATGCACATAAATGGATTCCCGTCAGGACCTTCTGATAGGGTTCTACCGATTATTTAATCAATTTCTCAGAAATCCATTTGTCCTAGTTGATTACGTCATTCTATGCACATAAATGCATTCCCGTCACGAGCTCCTGATAGAGTTCTACCGATTATGTAATCAATTTCTCGGGAATTCTCTCCCTTCGATTACACAATCAATATATCTTTTCCCCACCTTCCCCTTAGAAACAACAAATTAATTCCCCTTTCTTGAATCAATAATTCTCTTTGGAAACAACAAATTAATTCCCCTTTCGTGTCAAATCAATCAACCATGACATCATCTGTCACGTGTGATCTAAACTTTGCCCCGGAAACAATTCTGGTCGAACTCCAAGGACATTAATTAACTTGACATCATCTGTCAGACATTAATTAACTTCCCCGGAAACAATTTGATTAATCACTAACAGCACAGGTGTTCTCCCTAGGGACTCTATGCCCATATTTGGTGTGCTGTCAGTATTCTATGCCCATATATGGTGCCCCGTCACGAGTTATAGATAGCTTTCTACTTACAGCTTCAGCCTTTTGTTTGATTTTGAAATTGACAGCCGACAGATTGTTTCTACAGATGAATTGTAAGTTTGCAGATTTTTTTTTGCTGTTTTTAGATAATATTTTCTTAATGTTTAATACTCAATTATTGAACACCTTATAGAAAATACAATCTTCTTTCCGGAAAATTTTTACCCCCCCCCCCCAAAAAAAACAGCCTTCGGTTGAGACAAAATTTAGCTATAGACTAAGTTATGTACAAGGTTGGGGAATTAAAGATTGAACCGGAAGTTATCCCAAAAATATGATTCATAAATAAATTGTAAATTATTGCCTATAGGGGAGGGGATAGGGGGCTATCATTTTTAAATGATAATACCTCATTTTTGTTTATTGAAATAAGGGATGCCAAAAAGATAATTATTTTTTTCATTTAAAGTGGAGACAGAAGAAAATGATATCAAATTCCCTGGGAAACCATTTAAATATTTTGATAGACCCAGGGACCCCCATTAGGACTTGTTCATTGTCTTGGGTATTTTGCAATTTCTCATAGGCTACTAGCTTCATTTGGCTTTTGTGTGTGCTCCCTTTTAATTTGATTCTTTGGATCTTATGGAATGCCATGGCGAATCTATAACTCAGTTTTCCAATAATTTGAGGTATATCTGAATATTTTCAACATTTTTGCTTGTTGTCTTTGTACTCCTTTACTCATACCCTCAATTTTTTTTCAAGGAACACAAAGCTGTTTAACGTTATTTTGCGTGTTTGTTTGAACCATATAGTGACCTTGTTAATTATTCAGTAAATTATTTTTCTAATGAAAGCTGAGACGGTATCCTATCAAGGTGGTATCCAGAGGGGGGGTGTAGGGAGGTATTATATTTAAATGATAAGAGCTCGAAATTTTATTTATTGAAATCATGGATCCCAAAAAGTTCTTTTTTTTAAGTAAATTCAGACAGGGAATTCTATCAAGTTGGTATCAAGGGGAGGGGGTAGAGAGATATCAAATTTAAATAATAAGACATCGATTTTTTTTAAAGCAGAGGTGCCAATAATTCAATTATCATTTTTTTTTAAAGCAGAGACGGTATCCTATCGAGATGGTATCCACAAGGAGGGCATAGGGAGTTATTATATTTAAGTGATAGTACCTTGATTTTTTTTATTGAAAGCAGGGATGCCAAAAAGTTGAAAAGTTGACAAAATTAACAAGATTTTCGTGAGTTATACTTGATACAGCACTTGCATGGTTTTATCGTCCAAAGGGAAAGGGACATAAGTGTCCAATCCGGTTTTTTTCCTGTTGATGAAATGGGTTTACTTTCAAAACATTCATTCATATGTACCAGGCAGATTCACACTAAAACGAATTGGTGTGACGAAAGGGATATCGACATCTCCACCTAACATTGCGCTCGAGTAACAAGGGCGCCCTTGGTCCAGTGCCCAAGTTACATTAAAAGGCTAGGTCATAATAAAAGCTTTCAATTTGGGAGGTTCAAGGAGGAGTCTTTGGCAGTCTTATGACCTCAGGGTACTAGAAGTTGCAACGTTCTTACGTATCTACAGTGGTTTAGAAAATTCGATCACCCCACAAATGATTACCAAAAATATGCACAAATGTAACATTTGGAATATTATAACACTTTTTTCAAAGCTTTCAATAAAATCAAAAAAGTCAAAATACCCCTAACTACGCTTGAAAGCTATTTTAAAAAGAAACTCTTTGGAGATTTCCATGGAAATGACCATAGCAGAAGCTTTGAGCCTGGGTGGGGATCAAAGAGGAGTCGAAGTATTTTGAGAACAGGTGACTTATTGTTGCGACTTTCTTAAATTTGGTAATTCTTGTGAGCATCTGGAAATTAAAGCTTAAACTCAATAACTGATACTAAGTGTCCTAACATTTTGCTTGGATTAAAAGTGACGAACTAGGATGAACATTTTAATATCTTCCTGGAGCTACTTCAGTCTGCATATTATTTCATTCAATTACGTTTAAATCGGATGAGATTTTCATTTTTTACATAAGAAAATAGCTGGCACTTCATTTTTCTTCATAGCCAATAAACTATTAAGTGTTTTTTTGTGTCATTGTAATTGAATCGTTCTCATGTGAGGTGTTCATAATGTTTTTTTCCATATGATAAATTTACTCCTTTTAGATACAGTTTATAATTTGACCTATATTAGGTATTTATCAGTTTATATTTTAGAATGAATCCCCAAAAGAAAAAATGGATGATAACCAAAGGAGCAGCCAAAAGCGATAAAAAAGCAGCAGTTCATCCTTAGACTACAAGACATATATTCTATAAAGAAGCCAAAAAAAACTTTAAAATGCATTTTTTTAAAATTATAATTAAAAACCAGTTTTTAATACAAGAAGGCTTCTTAGGAATCCAAAAGAGCAAAAAAAAAAAAAAAAACAGTCAATATCAAATTCGCCCATTTCAACTGTTGTAAATGTGACAAAACAGATATAGGCAAAGGGCATTATGAAAAAATTAAGCTTCTAAGTTCAAAGTTATATTCAAAGTTTTTACCCAGATAACTGACGAATTTGTGATACGGTGTTTGAAGTTTTATGTGCAGTAATGCTCGATGAAAAAAAGTACTAATTTTGATAATTATTTATGTTAAGAATACATAGCTAATAGAAACTCCAACTACTCGTATTATGCAAGGGTTCTGAAACGTCACAGCCATTTCGTTTCTACCAGATTTCTACTTCTCTTGATGAATAACGAAGAAGACCAGTTTCCAGCCAGCGACTTGTGAATTTTTGAATTCATGAATAGGCTCGAATCTGTTGTAAATTGAAGCTGTGATTTGAGAAAGACTGATGAAAACATTAATGTTTGCGATCAACATTGATCGATCCGGTGGTGCGCTGCCGACATCTTACCAGCGGAGAACCGCCGGCGTCTTGCCGGCGGCGCGGCGCGGCGTGCTGTATTTTGCCCCGCCACCGCCGGTCTTCCCTCATCGGGGCGGCGCCGGGGTCTAATTGGAACATCGTAGGGACGTCGAAATTGGCAACCAAGCAAATTTATGTGATTAAAGTTGTAATTCTCTTATCAATAATTTCTGAGACCACACTGGCTAATCATGATAAAACATAAAATCGCGAAGAAAGGAAGAAAACGAGGACAATTAACAGCCAGTGAAAAAAAAATGAAACATTTTTTCACTGACTGTTAATTGTCCTCGTTTTCTTCCTTTTTCGCGATTTTATGTTTTATTCCCTCATCGTGTCAAGGCACAAGTGAATTGGTCACTGTTTTGATTGACTGGTCGGATTCATAATAACATTATTTTATCATCAATTCTCCTAAAATGTTGAAGTAGAAGAAGCAAAAATAACAAAAGTATAGTTTCTGACGAAAAGTTCGAAATTCTTTAGAACATTAAGGCTGAAAACTTGCAACAATAGCAATACGAATATACAAACACTTGATAACTTGCCTCTCAATTACTTGGACTATCTGTCTTGACTTTTCTCTGTCTACAATTAGCCATGTCTAGATGCAACCTATGTATGCAACCTACTGCAAAATACTTGATAACTTCAATTCACAAACTATATTATACAAACTATATTTTTGTAAATTCTACAAACTATAAATTTAAAATCCTTTTAATATCCTTCAATTTCCTAAAATGTTTATATATTCCGTATTGAATAATATTTCAAAAATAATTTAAATATTTATATGCAACTTGTCAAAGATACCGATGAAAATATATCCCTCGAACTCTTTATGTGACAAAAGGCATATTTTTGTGGGAAGATTAAAAGAGGTGGGAAGTAAAACTTACATTCAATGCCCTATCTTAACTAAAATTCATGTTGAGTTCATTAGTTTCATCGCCTGAGATAGAGAAAGGTCTATTAATAAGGTTTATTGTATATATGTAAAAACTTTAGAATGAACCAAAATCAATATAAAAACTGCAGTTTTTCTGATGGAAGTAAAGAACTGATGGAAGCGAAGTTGGAACTTAGAATGAACAAAAATTCTTGCTTCGCCGTTTATGCAACAAAAGTCTCCAAAACTAGCTCAAATAAACGAACTCGTGATGCTCCCTAATATTTGTAAAATTCTAAGAAACTAGCGATCTATCAAAAACTGGGCCGAGATCTTAGAGAATCTGAATTGAATGCTAAACGCTGTTGATGTCTTGACCGGTGAAAGCAAAGAGAATAAGTAACTTATAAGAGTGGGAACTGGCGCTAGTATCGACAAAAGCTATCAACACCACCTACCGTATGGCAAAATTTGGTACTTTTTCAGTGTAATCATAAGAGTATTTACGGTAATTCATTTAGTGTAATTAGCAAAATTAGGGTAGTTATATATGTTTGATCTCAGTTCCCGAAAGAAAAATGATGGCAGAAATTGAAACAATACGAAACATCGCCAAACGCTAGATAGCATTGGTAGTTTTTTGTCGAAACTATTGCCAGCTTCCACTCTTATAAGTTACCGATGCTCTTTAAGTGAAAGACCAATATGATCTTCATATTTATTCATGAGTAGCCTATCGATAAACTAATAAAAAGCCAACCAAGATCACAACTTGCAACTGAAGCAAATTTTAGATTAACAGGCGACATAATAAATATTCTCAATATGAGCACTGGCAAAATATTTACTTTTTTCTGGCCTGTCTACAAGAGTTAATGCCACATCATTTATATAGCACTATACGATCATCGTGTTTTCAGCATTTCAAGTAAACAAAATGCGTCCGGTGTTAAAACCCGCATAAAGGTGATAAAACTCCCATGAGCTAACAGAAAGTTTATTTTAATGATTGTAATGACTATGTCGTATTAGTAATCTTCTCATCTAGTTTTACTCTATTCTGACGTCTGCCAAATGTTAAGCCAGTAGGAATACTTTAGTAATGACCTAAAAAACCCTTTTACGATATAATGCCCTAGCATTAGGACTGGGAATTTTCCCTACAAGAATTGTAAACATTTGGGCTACATAAGTACCCCCCCCCCCCAGAATAAATCTATCTTAAAATGAATGACGTTGTAATCAAGCATGCGTGTCAGACTTCAGGCCAACATATCAAACTTCACCAATTACTGAATGATAAGCAGCCTGCCAATATTCGCAACCATAATGATTAACCTTTTGTAATGATCTTGGCTTAAAACAGAATGACTATGTGTTGGTTATACTTATGGCTTGTGTTAGCACGCAGGGGCAGTGGAAGTCTCAGGCGATTGAACACAACCAAAGATAAGAGGAGTAGGGCTAAAAATGTCAAATTTGCTCCATTTTAAAGGTCTGTTGGTGCAAACTCAAACTTTATATTAGATTCACCACCTAAATTTCAGAATGCTAACTTTTGTTTGGAAAATTTCACCGAAATACTACTAAGAAATCACTGCAGCACCAGGGCATTCGTGGCCAACAGAGCTGCAAACGCTCCTCTTCCTCCCAAACCTATTCAAATATTCACTCTTTACCTTCCTTTTCCCCACATACAATTCTAATTTCTTTAAAATCTTTTTCATTGTCTCTTACCACCCGATTCGGAGACAACCCGCTATTCGCTTGACATTATCTCCTCACTCTCATTTGATCATAGTCTAACCTTCTAGTATTTTAATATTAGTTTTAAAACCTGTTCTTCTACCCTGAACTCCAAAACCTCCAAAAATTTATTCATTTCGCTAAGCAAATCCATCTAAAACACTCAGACCATCTTCATAATCTATACCTAGGAGTGTATTATCTCCTCATTTGATACTATGTTCTCCCGTATAGTTCCCGAAGCCGCGCCACGCCAACATGACGGCGGCGAATGTGTGATTTAGAATCGGCGGCGGCGGGCCGCCAGGTGCACCGAAATTTTTTTGGCGCCGCGCCGCCGATTTTAGACAAGCGGCGTGCCACGGTGCGCCAATTTTTCTGATTAAAAATAATAATAAAAATTCCACTTCACCAAGGACGTTCAACCTTGATTTTAGTAAGGATTTTTAAATGGTTGGCTAAAAACATACAGGAACAATATGACTTACTTGTTGTGTTTATGTTTAACATCGCATTGTTCCTATAAAATCCCGTGTTTAGTCATTTCCTTCTTGTTAATTATTTGGGCTAATGTGTGTATAACTTTCAAAGTTTGAAGTTCAAACATCTCCTGTTCATCAAATACATACGAAAAGAAAGTGAAAAAACAAAACAAATATCAACAACGAAAAAACACTGTATACAAATCAGATACCATGGCTTAACAACACCAATAAGTTTAAATAAGCGGTTACATCACTTCAGTTACAATCGATGTAACAAAAGTTAGTTTGTTTAGTCTTCTCGCATCCGTTGATATTTTTGTAGTCACTATCAGTTCTGTCGTTCTAAAAATCCATTTAGCTGGGGCACTTGTGGCCGGTACAGCCTGAAGTCGATGAGCGTAAACTCCCACTCGCGGGATCTGATGCTAGCATTGGACCTTGGGATGCCACAGAATGCTGCAAATGGGCCTCTCCTTTGTATCTGCTGAAATAAGTTGTTTTTATAAGGGAGAACTAACCTGCACCTTTACCATAGGGCTCCTGCGCCCTACACTACAGGGGGAACTAAACTGCACCTTTACCCTCTTTTCTTATCAACACGGAATAACCCTCCAAAATTCTTTTCTGAAAGAAGTGGTCAAGCTATAACGTTTCAAGTAAAAGTTTAAGGCTACTTTAACTTCAGTGTGCTCTGCTAACTGTGCAATAAAATGTAATTCATTTCTATAGATATATTTCTATACTAGCTCTAGATAATCTACCAAGCGGGAAACTACCACAAATCAGTATCGATAAATACATGAAACCCAACACGACCAGAAATTTACAATAAATAACCGAGTCAAACTCGAAACAAGCAGAAATTAACATGAGTTGGGCTCAAAACCCCTATGCCTTCCCAAGGCCAGAACATAATTTCCACTTTACTGAAAAAATATAAATGTTTTTACTTTTATAACTTTAATAAATCAGATAATATTAACATTTTGATTACTAAATATCAGTATATGTATATTAAACTGACAATGCATATTCATTTGTATTTTTTCTATAAAGTGCAAATTATGTTCTGGCCTTCGGAAGGCATAGGGGTTTTGAGCCCAACTTATGTTAATTTCCGCTCGTTTTGAGTTTGACTCGGTTATTTATTGTAATTTATGTTCGTTTTGGGTTTCGTTTATTTATCGATGCTGATTTGTGGTAGTTTCACGCCTGGTAGATTGTTTTATTTTAATTTTGCTCATTTTTTGTTTAATGGAGTTCTTTACTTTTCTTTGAAAAACTTACTTTGCGGAAACAGTTTTTTAACTAATTTTTGTTCGTTTTATATTGACATAGTCTTTACAGGGAAAAAGAAAATAATACTTTAAATCTTTTCGTTTTTTTAAGAATTTATAGTTTAGCCTGCTATTTGTATGCTGGAAAAAAATTTTCAGCAAAATTTAAAAAACATAGACCCTTTTAAAAATCTGGACACAAATAGTAGTGTTTAATTTAGTTTCATACCTCCTCTAGTTGACCTGAAATGGAAAACTTGATAACATTCGCAAAAAAATTTGTTTACTTTCTTTGATAGCTTGAATACACTTACGCTATTTTGATTTGGTCAAATTTTAAGAGCAGAAGAAACCCCAAAAGTTTGAACATAGGGCGTGGGAGGGGGATTAGTTTCCCTCCAATAACTTTCGACTATTAAAAAGGACATCAGCCCTTTCTATTTTCAATCGAAGGAGCCCTTTTCGAAGTTCCTACGACAACCCCTTCGATACGAAGTGCCCTGGTCTAAACAACAACAACAACAACAAAATGATACATTATACCCACATCGATCTCTACTAAAAAAATGTCAAGCCTTCCAATCACTTTCGATTATTAAAAAGGGCACTAGGCTTTTCAATTTCCAACCGAATGATCCCTTTTTGAGTTTCTACGGCAACGCTTTCTATAAGCATCGTATATGCCCCCAGGGCATAAATTAAAACCCTTACCCTAAGGGATGTGAGGGTGTTTGTCATCGTCTAAGACCTAATTTCTAAAATATTTCACTCCGTTAAACAAAAGGGCTATCTCAAATTTTTTATTGGATCTATTTCGATAAAGATTGGGGACGAAGGGGGTGTTGGTTCTATTACATTCATTTTCTAATATTTATATGGGCACACTCCACTCAAATCTACAATCAAATGAGCCCTTTTCGAAGTTTTTACGACAGCTTCTTCGATATGAAGTGTCCTGGTCTAAAGGAAAAAACAATAAATAATACATTGTGCCAACATCGTTCTTATTTACCCCCAGGGCATAACTACAAAAACCTTGCCCTAAGGGTTTTGGGGGAGTAACCTCCTCAAAAAATATATTTTCTCTTTGGAAATCAGTTACTCTGAACAAAATGGCTATCTTAAAATTTTGATTGGATGTGTTTGGGAAAATGGTGGGTGTGGAAGGGGTGTTAGCTGCCTTCCAATCAATTTGGACTATTAAAAAGGGCACTAGATATTCCAATTTCCAATCGAATGGGCCCTTTTCGAAGTTTTTACGACAACTCCTTCGATACGAACTGTCCTGGTATGGAAAAAAAATACATGGTGCCAACACTGTTCTTTACTTAGGCAGCGCGATTGCGCTACCTATGATAGCATCCTGAATTGCCTAATGCTCTTTTATCTACCTCTTTTCATCGGAAAAAATCAGAAAGAAAAATGAACATAATTTGAAAGTGGAAGGTAGAATTTTTGTTTTAAGAAAAATTTATTTTTCTCCTTCCTACGAACCGATATACATGGCGAGCCCAAGATGACTGTATTTATATTTAAGAAACAGATTAGCCGGAATGACGGTTGAAGCCCGGAGGTCGATATCGATAAGCAAAAAAGCAGAGAAAAAAAACAAAAACGGCAGCGTATTAGTGACGCCGCCGCTGCTAGAATCAGCGGCGGCGTCAGCGCGCTGATGCAAGCTCGTTGGCGCGCCGCCGACTTTTCGGCGCGGCTTCGGGGTTCACTCCCATAATCTTTCCCGCATTCCTCAGGAAAAGATCAAAATAGCCTCTACAAACAGGGATGGGACATAACCTTGCTTAACTCCTGCTTCCTCACCGATCCTAATATTGCTTATAACATAACCTTGCTACTAACATTGCTTACAACATTGCTTAATGGGCTTATCCGGTATACCATATGAAGATAGGACATTCTTTAAAAACTTTTTTTTATCAGCTAAATCAAATGTCTTTTTATAAATGCGTCTGATGATTCAGACACTTCTCGTTTATTAATCTGAGAACGAAAATTTCATCGGTGCTTCCTTTCCTATAAACCACACCATGCTTCTCTTTTCACTTTACTCGTATCCACAGCATCTCTTTGCCTTAATATGGATCTTCATGCTAATTAATTTGCTTCCCACAGAAATCAAACTCATGCCTGTGTAATTACCAAACTCACTCTTATCACCTTCTTTAAAGGGGTTTGATAAAAGTTTTCCTAAAATCACTAGGTACTTCCCTTCGTTCAAAAACCATGTTTGCAAAATTATATAGTTTATCCCCCCCCTGGGCCCTCGTTAGGCTTACTCATCTTTGAGAACAGCAGTCTTTTAAGCTTTTTTGCTCTTAGTTTTTCCAAAATTATGATGTTTTAGGGCACTATCAAGGCATCATCACACTTTCTTCGTGTTGCTAGTTTGAACCGCGAAAACGTAACAAAAACCTTTCGTTAAACGTAACAAAAAATGTTTCGTTTAACTGCGCTTTAAAACCGCAGTTTTCGGGTATGAATACACCTAAGAGGGATACAGGGTGCCAAGATATACAGGGTGCATTTATATTAATGTTCCTGGTTATTCAAATAATGATTTTCAATTGGCAACAGTAGCGAAAAATCAGCAAAAACTAAGCTAAAAGTATATGATACCAAACACCTTAGCAAGGGATATCTTTGCTTTGAAGGTGTAGCGATCTTCGGATTCAATATATTGTTAATGTTTGAATTTTTTGGGCAAAAAGTGTTGTCTTATCTTAACTAATTTTAATTTTTCAATTTCAAAAGTTTTTCATATTTAATTTTAAACGTAAAAAAACCAGACAAATAATTAGCTCCATTTGAGTTCGCTTTTTGTCCGCAAAAATTCAAATATTAACAATCAGTTGATTCCTAAAGACAAATCCTTTGTAGATTACATCTCCTTTGGAGGTGTAATCTACACCATCAAAATAAAGCTACACCTCTTTAAGCTTTATGGTGCCATGTGTATTTTGGCCTATTTTTTTGCGCATTTTTCACATACGTTTCTTTTTAATTTAGCACCCGTTACTATGAAGAGCTGTATTGCTGGTATATAGGAGTCTTTTACCACGAGAAATTGAATTCTTGATTTTTCTCTAATTATTTAAAATGTATATGGTTTTGGGTTGTGGTAAGTTTTTACTTAGCCAATTCGAACTATCAGACTTCATTTTCACTGACCTCGATATTTTAAACTCGGTGCACCAGCCGTATTTTCTCAATCAATTTGAAACCCCTCTTTCTCCCATTTATGGGAGACAGGCCTTTCTCCCATTTATGGTAGAAGCAAAAGGATGACTGTGAATCAAGGAGAAACTTTGGGGACGGAGGAGGTATTTTTCAATATATAGGGGGGGGGATAGATTTTGAGGGGCCAGGGTAAATTTAGGGGGGTATATTTAGGGGGAATATTTTTCATTGAAAATACAAAAAAAAAAACTATTTTTCAATATCTATGTTGACGGGGCAAAAAAGTCTGAGGAATAAATGACACCCCCTGACACCCTCCCCCAACTGATACTCTTGCCTGGAATCAATAAGAAAGGTTGATCATATAAGTAATCATTCGACGATTGGGTATGGTAACATGGAATTGTTAATAAAAATATTCTCATTAAACCTACGGACGACGTTCTGCTTCGCATAGTACCCCTAAAACCCTATTTGAATCAGAAGGCAATTAACTGTAGGTTCTAGTAGAAACATATAAAACAGACTAAATTACGAATTTAAACTTTTGATGCAAATAACCATTACCAACGGTTTAACAGGTTTAGTTTTTGCTGTTGTAAAATGGTAAAATTCAGTGAAAATAATTTGACTACTGTACCGCTTTCCGCTTTTAACATTCAAAACATCCCTGGTAGTTTTATGGCCACTTGCTTCGCTTAAATATGTATAAGAAATTTGGAAAATAAAAAGTTGCGATTTTTGAGATTATTTAAGAAACGGATCGGGTAACAACTATAACGCAGATTCTAAGGTAACAACTTGATTATCAGCAATTCTTAATGTTCTTTAATGGAGTGCGTAGTACGTACGGGCAGGGAAATATATTTTGAAAACCAAATGAACGAAATGAAAAAAAAATCACAAACATATTAATGCATGCACAAACACTGGCACATCTCGCTGCCTCATATGTAGAGTTTTTGTTGTTCAGTATCTATCTCATAAGAATTTTAAACAGCAACAGAGAAGAACTTTAAAGCGAAGAAAATATACTTTAATACTTTGGAAGTTCAGTGTGAAAACAATTTCAACTGTCACTTAGCTGGAATCGAAGCAGATCAATCAACTGCATAATCATGTAGACTGAAATGCAAAGAGATTTTTTGGTTTTGTTCGACAAATGACCTTCCCAGGGGGCTAGTTTAACAAAAATTGATTAAACTAATGGGGGAGAACATTAACAAAGAAAATTGATTGGAGATTTCGATTTTTTGTACACCAATAACCACTAAAACAAAATATAATTTTTTGGTAAATTGTATCATCCAACCCCAAAATCAATGCCAGGAGGGCACCAGGCTTGTGCAAAACCTCCCTTCGACTGGATTTCCTGGGGTCTCCTGATGTCCAGTTATAAGCTAGCCTTAGCGACTTGCTTAAATTTAGGAAGGAGTATTGGTCCCCCCTGAACGGGTGGGACGACTTATTTTGGTGAAGCTAAAATACCTTCTCAGATTTGAATAATGTAAAATTATTACAAGGAACTTTACGGCGTAGAAAGACGATCACCGTTTTGACATCTTCAATGACGAGCTTAGGCGATCTATAAAAAAAGACTTATGCGAGCGCCGCTTAAGTATAAAGCGAAGTGGCCTCTATGTATTATTTTTTTGTCGTTGTTGTTTTTTCCTCGCCCAGACCATTTCATATGAAAAGAGTTGTCGCAGAAAATTCGCAGGAGAAACACTCGATTAAAAATTGTAATTTCTAGTGCCCTTTTAACAGTAAAGAGTGATTGATGGGCACACAGCCCCTTTACCACGCCCCTATTAACTGCCTTCCTTCCAAAGATATCTGATAAAAATTTTAAAATATCCATCTCGTCATAAATAGTTTAAAGCTCTAATTAGTATGACTCAGGGGATAAAATGCATCCCACAGGCATTGGGGCAAAGGTAGTAAGTTGTACAGGTTTTGTTACTGGGAAAGGTGGGCTTGTTTGATCCTTGGTTTCGAAAAAGCCTAAGGGTATTAAGATGGAACTTGTTGGGACTTTTGAGGGCAATGTTAAACTAAATCAATACACTTCATGTGCATGCAGGGTGTCAAAAGGCCGTATCAGCAAAATCTTGGCAACAGTTTGTGGTATTAAGTTGAAACTTTCAGAGCATGTCTAAGAAGATGTTGAACTAACCAAAAGACACTTAATACGCAATGCTACTACTACTACTATAACAAATAAAACTGCGACTACTACGGCTACTACTACTGCACCTAACACTACGGATACTGCAACTTCTACTGTTACGACTACTGTAACTTTTACTACTACGAATACTACTACTACGATTGATACTACTACGATTACGACTGTCGTGACTACTATTACTCGACTGCTATTACTATGACTACTACTACTACTGCTACTACTACTAACAATATTACTACTACTACTGCTACTACTACTAATACTAGTAATACGACTACTGCTAACAGGACTACTACTATGACGATCACGACCACTACTTTAACTGTTGCGACTGAAACGGACACTGCTACTAAGACTACTATTACTACTACTACTGCTACTACTACTACTACTGACTACGTATGACTGCGCCTGTGACTACTTGTGATTATGACTAATAATGCTTGTGGCTGGAACTACGACTACTTGTGACTTGCGACTTGTGACCACTTTGTGACGGCTTGTGGCTGCGACTTATTAAAATTGCGACTGCAGCTACTTGCAACCGCGATTTTGAGTACTTGCATCTGCGAGTACGACTAGTTACGATTGTGACTGTGACTGCTTGTGATTCTGACTGCAACTACTTTCGACTGTGAATCTGAATACTTGCGACTGCACCTTCAGCTACTTGCTACTAAGACTGCCTGAGACTGTGACTATTTGCGACTGCAGCTACTTGTGACTTTCAACTACTTGCGACTGTGACTGAGAGTACATGTGACTGTGACTACTAGCACAACTGACGTTCTAGCCTTTAGAAGGCAGTGGGGGGGGGGCTTAGTCCTACTCCTGTTTGCGGTAGCTTCTGTTCGTTTTAAGCGTAACTCGAATATTTATTATATTTTTATTCGTTTTGGGGTTGCATTTGTTTATTTATGAAATAAAAAAACAGTCTTTTCAACTGAAAGTAATGAGCAACCTTTAAACTTAAGACAAACTTAAGTCTTTCCGCATATGAGGGTGACTGCCGCTTCCTTAACCCTCTTTCTTTAGACTAAAGTCTTAAAGTTTTTAAAAAATACTTCTCATCCAAATTTCAACAGGCTTGGTGTTTGAATAGTCTTTCTTAAAGAACTGCGACAAATTCCGAACTTTAGCATAGAGAGCGGGGGTTAAGGAACTGATGAATATGGAATCTTCTGAGTCTTTTTTAGGTTAAAAAGGAGCTAATAGTGTAGTTCTACTTGAACAAGTAAATTTGACTAAAGATCCTATGTATTCGACAGTGCAGCTTATGCCACTGTAGAGCCGACCACTTGAGTCATATTGACTGTGGTTGATTTTACGCAGTTTCAGTAGCGTTTATATAACATCAGTAAAACAACACTATTTTTATATTAAAGTAAAGAGCATAATTAAATCTTAAAAAGAAAAGAAATCATTCCATACATCAAGGAGATCCCTCTCCTCCACCCCTGCTCTTTACGCAAACGTTTTACATTGCTTCACTGAAAGAACATATGGATGTTACGCAGTTAAGGAAGTGCATAAGTTATGGAAGTGCAGTTAAGGATACTAACAAGTGTTTTATTTACCGATTGCCTTTAAAATATTTGGACTGTAAATCTTACCGTTTAAAACAAATGCGCATCAATAAGCTCTTTCACTCTTGAGGTATCGTGAACAAATTTTTAATTCTATTCCGATCGCCTTGTGTTTTAGCAGTCGATCTTAAAATATTAGGGCCAGAGGTTTAACCTCAGCGTAAAGCGTCGGGGAGGATGAGGAGGGGACAGCTATCTTATTTTTGGAATTATTTCTGTTCGTTTTAAGCTTTAATTCCGCTTTTTACTTTCGTTAGGAAAATACTTTTTTTTGTATTTAGTTTCTGTCCTTTTTAATACCATACAAAGAAGCCAATATAACTATAATGAGGTCTTCGGTCCACTCAACCCCAACTCTTTACATCAAAGTTTGCCTTTTGAGAACAATTTTTCGAGAAAAAAGGATATCCGCTGTATTTAATTTTTCTAAACAAAGCATCATTTTCCCGAATAAACAATTTTCTCCGAGATAAAAGGGCGAGCTTCATCCCCTCAGCCCAATACTACATGCCTCATCTTATCATCATTCACGTATATGCTTCCTAATAAAGGGCAGTCACAGGTTAAATCCATCAATCATTTGAATATTTATTTAACTCATCTGAAACACCTTTTATAGAAAGTTGGAAAATCTTGAGCAAAAATACATTCTTGAAGCACTAGGTACCCCCCCGACTCATAAAAATAATCTTTTGGACAACACTTGAGTGTATATCTGGTAACTATGTTTTACTTAATAGTCGTTAGTTTCGTACTATAAATGTTCTAAGGGTTAATTTTTTAAGGTCTGCATGTATGTTTAGATAAGAGTGGTGCATCATAAACCAGTCCAGTATGCCATCTGAGACTGGAAGACTAAATAAATACTCTTTCAATAATCGTCACAAATTTTGTCCAGTAACACTCGGGCCCTGATCGACTCAAAATTGCTGTTTTAGGGACAAAAATGCCAAAATTCGGTCTTTTCTGCAACGTAAACTCTTCTGTTGCTGAAAAAGGGAGTTTTCAGATTTTCATTTGGATGAGCTCACTTCCAAATATATGACTCCTGGTTCAGTATACCCTGGGAAAACAACCACGTATATGTGACTGTCCTTTTCAGGAAAAAAGACGTTTCGCATTATTTTAAACAGTGGCTCGAGGGTTCTGATACACTTAGAATTTCGTTGTATAATTTCTACAGATCGCGCCTGTTTTCGGGCAGTTTAACCCCTTTTTTCTGCAATTAAACCAATTTTATTTGCTGCTAGCTTTTGAGGATCAACTTCAAAATCAATGAATATTGCATATTTAATCAACACAAACAATATATTTTGATATGGCAAATGTAGATGATAAAAACTGTGCTTTATAAATTTTCGTTTCTATTGACCAGGGTCACTCTTTTCTTACAGTTTGATGCTACAATCTATTTGATACACGGCCCTCTTAAACTAAAGTTCTGCACATTCAAGTTTAGAAATTGTATAACAATGTGTCAAATATGATAATTGTTGCTAAAAGTGCACCCTTTCCAATTTTGCTCAGGAGGAGGAGGCGGGTCTGAAAAATTCAAAAGTGAATTTTTGCGTAATTTCCACGTGTTTTAATTCCACGTGTAATTCCACGCGTTTTAAGAGTATTTGTTTGAAGGAATATACTTTATAGAGATTTCCCTTAGGTATACCTAAAGGGGATTCTCGGTCACATTGTATAACAAGTAAATAAGATAGTAATACCATTATTTCATTCAAAAAATGACGCATTGTATAAAATAAATCTTTATATGTTCTCTATAAGGCTACATAGTCTGTAAAATAGGGTTTAGGAAGTTGGAAATTAACAACTGTTAAACAATTTAATTCTAAACTCATTTTTCTCCTTTATTTCAATTCTTTATCTTCTGCTTCCTTTTTTTCTGTTCGTTTTTATTATCTTCTTCTAAATTTTCTTCTTCTAAACTCATTTTTCTCCTTTATTTCAATTCTTCCATCTTCTGCTTCGTTTTTTTCTGTTCGTTTTTATTATCTTCTTCTAAATTTTCTTCTTCTAAACTCATTTTTCTCCTTTATTTCAATTCTTTATCTTCTACCTTCCTTTTTTTCTGTTCGTTATGTATTCCTTCTTCTTCTTCTAGGAAAAGCGACAAAAAATGTTTGTTTACCTAACAATAAAAAACATGAACAAAGCCGTAAACCTGGATGACGAAAAGAGCAGGATAAAACCACTCATCAAACGCTAAACACGCTCAACACAGAGTAAAACGATGGGAAGAAAAATTTCCCTCTACAGAGGGAAATCTTTCGAGGGGAGTTTTCTGGAGGTCAATTTTCCAGGCGGGAATCTGCCGGACCCCGTTGAGAGGTTTTGGTCAAAAAACGAGTATGTTATGGAAATGAAGCAAACAAGGGTCAATATCTTATTTTGGGGATAATATACTCGGTTGAAGGACCCTACCTTCCAACTTGTAATATCCTCCAAAATTCCCATATAAAATATAGGCAACGTTTGTCTATTATTCAGAACTTTGTCACTGTTTGGATCCATTTGCAAAGAGTGATTTTTTCTTTGCCAAGTGATAGCTAAGCTACAGTCACTCATCCTCGCATTCTTTGCGATTGGAATGTTTGAGACATTAAAATAGTAAATTGAAGTAGTTTATTAAATGCCAAAATGAAGACTTAGGTTTGAAGAATCTTCTGAGGCATTCAATTTTCTGGTCTATCTGGTCTAGCTATTGACTGCGCTTATTAGATATAAAATGTTGAGAAATTTTTATAGAACAAGGAAGTTTCAAATAGTGTTTTTAGAACAAGGAAAACTGACGAGGAAATTCGAGTATGGCCAGCTGGCGTACCGTTGTTTGATATTTCATCTCTGGTAGTCCATTCAAGCTTAAATTGATTCCTGGAAAACTGGTGTGTAGATATTATGAAGCAAGTTCTACAACAAGATAAATAATATAAAAATAGCTGCTTGATGCATCTACCACGGCTGTCAATTATCACAGAGCTTCTTGAAATCTATGATCTCTAGTCAATATTATTTAATGTTTGAGTTTTAAAGCATATCTTTAACTTCGAGATGTATAATAAATGGAAGATTTTCACCAAAGTGATGCATCAATAACTAGAAGTATTGCAATTTTTTTTTTAAGAATAATAATACTTTATGTATAATAGGGTTGTTATCACTGCCTAGCCAACATGCTAGGAAATATTACTCAAGCAATTAGGATTGTTTGGTGTTGCATATCAACCCGGTCCCAGTGGTGTCTTTCCAGCAAAACTACGTCTTGATTCCTTCTATGGTAGGCTTGGAAGATCCGTAAAACCATTTAGTAAATTGAATAAGGACTAGCAGAATAGCCGCCGTCGTGTGTGTATATATATATATATATATATATATATATATATATATATATATATATATATGTGTGTGTGTGTGTGTGTGTGTGTGTGTGTGTGTGTGTGTGTGTGTGTGTGTGTGTGTGTGTGTGTGTGTATATATGTGTGTGTGTGTGTGTGTGTGTGTGTGTATATATATATATATATATAAAGGTTTAGAGAGCCTTCTTCATGTTTCTCCATTCTAAGAAAAACTATGTCTTCAGTCATTCATCAGATTTAAGTGCTGGTTACATTTGTGAAGCTTTGTTCAGTCTGTATAAATGGGTTATAATTAATCCATATTTTTAAAAGGAGATTCAGAGAAAAATTCCTCTAGAATAAGGTCAGCTTCTTTAAGGGTTATAAATGTTGCCGTCGGCAAGTAGAGGAACACTGCGAAAACCCGTCATCATATATATATATATATATATATATATATATATATATATATATATATATATATATATATATATATATATATATATATATATATATATATATATATATATATATATATATATATATATATATATATATATATATATATAAAGAAGGTTTAGAGAAGGCCTTCTTCATTTTTCTCTATTCTTTGATAAATTATGCCTTCAGTCTTTGATCAGATTTAAATACTGATTACATTTGTGAAGTTTTGTACAGTCTATACAAATGGTTTACAGTTAATCCATATTTTAAGAGGAGATTCAGAGAAAAATTCCTCTAGAATAAGGTCAGCTCTTTAAAGGGTTATAAATGTTGCCGTCGGGACAGTTATAAATTTTTAAGTTATAGTAGAAAAAAAATATTGTGAGATAGAAGAAGTTACAAGTAACTCTTTTATTATTATTCGGTATAAAAAAAAATAATTTTTTAACTCAGCATGAAAGCATGCCATTTTAGTTTGTCAAGAGTACCGTATGTCAAGAGTACCGTAGTACAAAATAGAAATAGATTGAACACGAATATAAATATTTTTCGAGAAAAAAAAATCAAACGTAAAGTATCGACTGGGTGTTAAGTAAGGAAATACACAATTTGGTTAAAATATTTCCTTATCTTGATTGCATTTTGCAATTTTATTTAAGGGTCCTAGACAAAGAAACTTCATTGAAAAATTTACCGGCAAAGTTATTTACTACTTCAAGAATATAGAATATAGGTCAGATGCAAATACACACCACTATGGATTATGGTAAAAGTAGACTACAATGTTAAATAATAAATTAAATTTATTTCTTATGGAAACGAATTTATTAATTAAGCAGATACAAATTTTTTTTTAACTACCTCTTCTGAAAAGCAAAGCTCGTCCGCGGAAGGCTATAAAAAAAATCGTTGTGAGAAAAAAAACTTTGCCAGCAACACAACCACAATAATCAATTAATATTTAAAAACAGACATCATGTTTTATCTTAGGAAACTATGTATCACCATAATTTCCGACAAGAATATTTAAATAAATAGAAAATAAAATTCAGACTCCGCAAAAAAACAGTTCCCTAACAGTTTTTCTACTATACTTTTATTATCTTTTGCAAATATTCTGATACATTAACAGTCAAACTCAAGCTCATACTGTTCTAAAACCGCAACTTTATCTTTAAAGACATCAGGATTATTTCTTTACGAATTTTAGCCAATGTAATATTAGTGAAACTTCTGGCATAAATGAATCGTTTTCGCTGAACGCTATGTATTCTGTATCCTCATGTTCTGTTTTCTGTTTTAGTGTGAAAATACATCATAAATTAATATGTATTAACCTATGTTACCACTATGGATTGATCCCTGTTTGGCAGTACACAACAAGGGTTTTGATCCCAGCTGCTGCACGGCCGACGGGGCAGAGGATCCGTCGGTTAAATATATTCCTTCCAAACATCACTTGTTACCATATGCGCAAGGGGTGACACGGGATTAATTCTATTTTTATGCCTTATAGAAGTTGTTTCAAGTCAAACAGTTAAATTGGCATCAAAAACCAAAAAAAGTTACATTAGTAAAATTAACTATTTTTCCTTTTTTCCAACATAAACTTCGAATAGATCATATGTGATTGTAAGCCTTAGTAAGAATTGCAAAGTGCTAACCATTACACCATGAAACGATTATATGGTACAACTTATCCCAGAGGCCCAAGAACTTCAATTTAGATTTAGTTTTTAAATAAAGGATCGATATAGTTCGTCGTAAATGGTGTTAGTCAAGAGGATCTCGCGTAGTAGTCACTAATAGAAGTTTTGTTACATAAAGGAACGATCATAAATGGTGTTAGTCAATATAATAAAAAACGAACTCTAGACCGCATTAATATAAAAAGCAGCTTCAGAGACTGATGAATTATTTTATAAATTTTTAACTTAGAAAATATTGCTTTAAATTTCTTTCAAAGAGGCCACCAAACTACAGAATAAGTCTGCATATGGTCCACGCAAATGGCTAGGCTACTCACCTTAGAACAATTTTATTAATTCTTTCCAATCTTCTTTCTTTAAAGATGTAATCCGGTAAAATACTTGAAGAAAAAAAGAACCACAGAAACCACAATCTCCAGTGAAGTCTAACTAAGCAATAAACAAGGTTACTATAGTGCGTGAAAAAATATAAGAAAGCTAAATATCCCTTAGCCATTAAAATTTTGGGTGACAATAATTGTCGTAGGTTAATTTGCTTCCTAGGCGAACCTTTTTCTTTTTATAGCATCATTTCCAAGCAATGTGTTTGACCCTGAGTAATTTCGTCAAAATAAGAGCAAACATAAAATTGAAATAAAATGAAGCATTTTCTCGGCAACAATAAGACCTACAACCAAAAGCAGTAAAAATTGATTGAACACCTCTTGGAGACAAATGCAAACATAAAATTAAGCTTTTTGTTTTCTTTTAGTTCGTATACTGCATGGAAGGCTCGAATCGGAACACATTTTCTACAGGAAAAGTAAATTTTGGGAAATCGGTGTGTGGAGTAACGGGGTGACATTTTAGTTATAGCAAATTGTATGCTTGGAGCAGGTTTAATCCCTTGTTTGTTTTAAGAAAGAAATTTCTACAATTTTTAGTAGTAACTAATCCATTCCGGGCATTTTGTCAATGCTTTTTGGCAAAAAATAAGTATACCATAGCAAATAGGCAAGGATGTAGATTTGAGGTTTTCACTGCTGGATTGGAGTAGAAACTGTTGGGAGACAACGCCAATTTTAAAGGCATTAAAATAACATAGAATAGAAATTCATAAATAATAAAATTAAGCAATGCTTTAGGGGTACGAGAAACCCAGCCGATTTCAATAAAGATCCACTCTGCGTTTTTTTTACAAAAGAAAAAGTATGCAATATTGCCTGGAAATATTATTTCAATATGATTTTGCAGTGTGTGCAAGCAGATTCCATTAGTTTCGTCACAATACCTCCAAAAATCGAATGTCATTTGAGCGACAAAATTTGATTCAGTGATGATTCCAAAATTTGGAGTACGGCTAAGATAGGAAAAGATTTATTCATGATGAAATACGCATACAATAATACACTATAATATTCTCCCTAGTGCTCTTTGGCCTGTAAAGAAAGGGGAAGACACACGAGTTACTAGCATAGAAAGAAATATAAATCTCTTTCTTACCCACAGAGAAGAGCAACAGAAAAGAAAAAAAATCAGAAAAAATTATATAGCACAAAAATTACACAGACTGGATAGATTGAAAGAATTAAATAGATTAAACAGACTCCAATAAATCCTGCAAAACAGAGAATTTTTTCATTGGATTTATCGATTATTTTAGCTATCCAAAAATTTGGGCTGCGATTTAATTTTTACATATATTAGGCTGTCTGTTTGAGATGCCATATGTATATTTTTGTTTCGTGTAATGTATTTTTTATTTCGTATAATATGTATATTATATTTCGTTGAACCACTGCCTATATTTTTAGTTTCAAAACACGTTAAAGTCAATGGAAAACGAAATAGCTTAATTATGAGTACTTAAAAATAAATAAAATAGCTACAGCCGTACATGCATGGACTGAAATTGACTTATAAAGTAACTCTTTCTAATTTATGATAACAATAATAGAAAATGGGCAAAATGCTGATACTTATTCAATTCTTGGTCTTAAGTGGTAATTCTTTCAGTGCTTTCAGTTACGAATTCTTTCAGTTACAAATTCTCTCAGTTACAAAGTTAAGCAAAATCGACATGTTCAAAAATTATTAAAGAAGTTACGTCGGATTGGTGTTAGACATAAACTGAAATCGAAGTTATACAGTGTTTTAGTTTATTGGTAATAGCAATTATGAAGTGGTATTGGAGATTTAGAAATTTGATACTTATTTTGTTCCTACATATTTTTCTAAGGCTGCTCTAAATAGTGGTGGATCAAATCGATTTTTAATAGTTTAAAAAAAGGATCCTTGACAATGGAAACACCAAATAAAAGGAATTTTGAGCCCAAATTTGTCTTATAACTTAGCATAATAGGTCAATGCAATATCACTGATTGAGAAAAAGCCGTCTTTCTCCAATGGACTTTTTTTTCCCTGGCCTCATAACATAGAATAGATTACCCTCTACAAAACAGGGGCTCATTAAGTGAACATTACTGAGATATAGCACCCGCATAAATAGCAAAAGTAATTGGGAAGATTCAGTTACCCTTCGACGTACTCAGTACCAGGGACCCCTACAGGCAAACACGGGATTGCATCAAAATTGAATTTTCTTCCTTTCATGAGAACGGCCCAAAAGCACAATCGTGTGCCCCAGTGCATTCACAGTCAGCAAGGAACCAGGGGAAGGGAAGGGTAAGCCTATATTTAGCAAATGATATTTACAATTTACCAAATGAGGCATTTAACGGTTCGAAAATTTTTTAATTGCAAATATTATCAATAAATTGCACTATAAGACTCCCAAACCAAAAACCCAATGTGTAGCCTATTTTTTCACAAACGGCTTCCAGTTCTGAGCCTGTGGATTATGAATCAGAGTTTGGTATAAGAATATACAAGTCCAAGATGAAAATCGTAAGCATATATTTTAAAAACAGCGCTTGGTTTCCACTGAAATTGGCAGCTACGGGCTTTTGAAGCCATTAATCACAAATATGAGTTTAAAACTGTAATATGAGTGTTTTAAACGAATTACCGAATATAGTCAGTTTTTTCTTCACCGTCTTCCAATCTCCATCACAGTTTCTATTTAACGTCAAACATGATGTCCAAAATTCACCATGACTGATTTTTACAAACAATTATAGTCACTAGTTACAAATATGGAAGCTCATCTAACTTAAACCATATTTCAGATGCAAAAATCTTTTGGGTATTGCTGAATATAAATCAACAGCTTCTATTGCAACATAGAAAGAATTTCTGAGCTTATACTGATAATCAAACAGTGGTTAATACTATGGTATCAGGGGTCCAAAACCAAAACACGATTAGTAGGTCTTTAAATAACTGGCGTCTGGTCTTCACTAAGGTATTTCTATAAGATTTTAGAAGTAATTAATTATGAAAGCGATGCTGGAACTGCAATATAAGTCTATTGAAACAAAACAAGAATGCAACACGTACTATCTTTTATAAGTGTTTTGGCACCTATCCTCCCGAAGAAGCTTTCAGCTTTTTTTTTATAGATCTGAGGCTAATATTGCAACACTGGAATTCAAAAGCAACACAGCAAGAAATATATATCACAAAGAGCTTTGATTTCCTTCGAAGTTGGCATTGAGGGCTCCGAAGTTATTGATTTATATTTTACTTGCTGTTATATATCAAGTAAACAGTAATGTGTATCCTATGCACTATTTAGGTCTTTCTCCAGCCTTGTCTTGGCGAATGGTAATTGTAGAAACTAGGGATAGATTTCGTTCTATTATTTGTTTTTAGTCTGGTACCCTTTTTAAGTGACAAAGTAGGTAACAGGGCACCCACCAACTCTTTTCGGAGTCTGATGCGTCCAAAGGTGCTATCGCTTTTTGCTTCGTATAGTATCGAGACTAGAAAAGCTTACAAATATAACCCTAGTGATGACAGGATGTTTACCGCCACAAAAAGAAATAGTGTCAATTTTTGAAAAAAAACTGATCATGGCTGCAGTGATAGATATAACCTAGTAAAGAATGAACCACGACCCATAGAAGCACAACCTTTAAAAATGAGTTGTTTTTTTACGGAACTATCTCGTGGGAAGAAATTTTCATTTGTAGCCGACTCAGGAATGGTAGCTATTATTTTGATTAATGTTAATAGTAAAATGTTATTTTGGAAACAAGTTTGTAAATTTTTTAGAAAGAGCCTAAAAACCCAAGAAAATGGGTTTGGAGCAAAACGAAAGTGCAACCGTTGTAGTATCCATCGTTGAAAATCTTATACAGAAAACCTAAAGCCCCTCCACTTTTAACAAAAAGGAAAATCTGTGTTTTATTTTTTTTTTCCCTGCCGGAGCATTGGAACATAATAGAGAGCTGTCTAAGGGCTTACCGAAAGCTAATTTTTATGCCTAATTACTTTTTATACATCCAATTTGATAGCAGCATTACAAAAGGCAGCCCAATGTGCAATTTGGGTGTCATTTCTGGAATGGAAAAGCTGGCTGGGCACAGGAGCATCTTTGAGAGATGTTTCAGGGCTAAATTAAGAGCTATTTTAATATCTGATCGTTTATTATAAATTTGACTTGATAACGCTAACATAAAGCGCCGTATAAAGATTGCACTTTGGGTACCATATCCGGAATGGAAAGGCTGGGAAGAATGAAACGGGCACTATGATAATCTCCATGGTTTGAAGATCTAATTCTGAGGTTTACAATCTCCCTCTTTAATATTTTCTTCCCAGCCGCCTAAATATTGTTCATAACCTGTCTACTTACTAGCAGAACTAGAAGACTAATGCAACATGATAGAGAGCTGTTTAAGGGCTTATCTAAAAGGTAATTTGCATACATAATCGATTTTTATATAGTTGACTTTATGACGCATTATAAAGCGTTGTATGAAACCCAAAACGAACACCTTGGGTTAATATTTTTAAGGAAAATACCGAGAAAAGGGACCTTTCCAATGAAAAGACTCCAAAAAAAAGGTATATTCCAAAATTTAGGTTTAAGAAAAACCTAGGGGGGGGGGTAACGGGCCCCCCGTCCTCTATTACCACCAATAGAACCATTACGCTGGCAAAACTGTTAAGCGATGCTTGAAAGCTCGATTCAAAGCTACTAATCAATTCAGCGTGATTTTTGTAGACTTGTACTGAAAAAAGCATTATAAAATGAGCCTTATCAAGCGATGATAGAATCTTGTCGTCTATGTTACCTTATCATCTAAACTTTCTACCATGCAATAAACCTGTGGTCTGAAAAAGAAAGTCGTATAAAAAAGGCTTATTTATAAGATGCTTTAGTCTGGTGGTTATAGATCTGCCTTGTAGCTTCTTTAGCAAAAATTCAACTCTTGTTTATAACATTTTTTTAAATTTAAGCCTATAGACTCTTTCATTGGTCGATCCGTTTCCTGTAATCAGTTCTCCCAAAATGTTAATGTCGAAGAAGCCAAAATAATGAAAACAAAAACTTGTCTAAATTATTTAAGAGCTAATTTTCTTAGTCATTTCATAGATAATTTTATTTGATAATTAAACATTTTATTTGTAAGTCTTCAAAGGTGCCAAAGATAAATACTCCCCATTTAGATCCAACAAAGATTCAATTTAGAACAATAATGCAAATGAAGACCTCTCTTCGGCTGCTATTTCTTAATAATTTAATGTGTAGGAGTTATTTAGTTTTTGTAAATGTTTAAGTTTTTTTTAATTATTGGTGCCACTGAGAGGAGAGGAGGTGGGGTTAAAAAAGAGAGAGATAAAAAAAAATACTCCCCGGATTCTTTTGGTGATAAACCTCAGGTTTTGTAAGGCAAAGTTTAAGAGAGATGTGAAGTTAAGCCTATATTTGATGCACAATGAACAAAGCAGCAAACACTTACGTTATTCTTATTAGTTTCTTTGCCTAGATTGAATTTTCTTTCATAAGGTCTATTGGCAATATTGTAAAACGTACAAACCTCAAAAATTATGTTTAAAAAAAAGTTTTCTGATGAAAGTAAAAGCGAAGTTGACACTTAAAACGATCAGAGTTACTGCTTCGAGTTTTATGCAACATATTTGTGAAAAACTGTTTCAAACAAGCTGGCTCATAACGCTTCCCGATGTTTGTAGAACCCTGAAAAATTAGCGGTTTACTCAAAACTGAGCTTTCTTGAGTTTCTTAGAGAAATAGTGTCGTAAAAATTGTTGATTTCAAGGCCAATAAAAGACTGTTGAAAGTGTTATGAACTTTTCTTTTATTTTGTGCAGGTCACTTTAAAATTTTCCTGTTTTTATTTATATTTTTTCGTCGTTTTTTTTCGTCGGA
The DNA here is from genome assembly GCF_049724085.1 of Artemia sp. Qi Xiang Cuo. Lineage (NCBI taxonomy): Eukaryota > Metazoa > Arthropoda > Branchiopoda > Anostraca > Artemiidae > Artemia > Artemia sp. Qi Xiang Cuo. The sequence goes on along the minus strand of NC_142808.1, from coordinate 25,219,246 downwards.
TGTTTGTAGAACCCTGAAAAATTAGCGTTTTACTCAAAACTGAGCTTTCTTGAGTTTCTTAGAGAAATAAAAGCGTCGTCAAAATTGTTGATTTCAAGGCCAATAAAAGACTGTTGAAAGTGTTATGAACTTTTCTTTTATTTTGTGCAGGTCACTTTAAAATTTTCCTGTTTTTATTTATATTTTTTCGTCGGTTTTATGCTTTGCATGCACGCATAATATTTTTTAGAGCTATTTAATTAATCTCTCTTTTCGATACAATTTATCATTTAGAAATCAATAAATAATTTTATTATCCATCTACAGGCCATTATTGTTATAAACGGGTTAGTACATACGAGCTATTACTATTTTCATATTTAAGGTACTTGTAGGTTATTGGAAATACACCCAAGAAGTGAAGTTAGGTCAATCTTAATGAAATATAACAAAAATTGATGATAAAATAATACTTTGGAAACAAAATTATTGAAACCTAACGTAACCTAACCTAACCCAGCCCGACCAAACGTAACCTAATCTGACCCCGCCCCTCACTAATGTGCAAATATATAGCTCAAATTATACAAGTTCAATGCATTTTTTCTAAGTCCAATGCATTGCATCACCCGTGACTTGTTTTTGTAGCTATAAAACCATTTGGTACTTATGCATTAGCTGGTACCCACGCGATATATTGTGCTAAATGAAACTAGTCAAAACGGGTATCTGTCAATAGAGAATTGGATCGCAAACCGTGGGTTGTCATTGCGTTTACAATATTTAAACTATTGTTTTTTGGGATTTAGGGGGGAAAAGGTACCTAGGTTAGGTTACGTATCTAATATATGTTATGCTTTACCCCCATCCCCCACACACACCTAATGTGCAAATATATAGCTCAAATTTGTTTATAAACTATTATATTTTCATTATATTTTGTTTTATTTCATTAGCACTAACCAAATTTGACTTCTCGCGTGGTACCCAGCTAATGCATAAGTACCAACCATTTAAACTGTGAAGTACCCATTTTAACACTATTTTATGCTGAACGTTCTTTATATGAAGTTTAAAAACTTTTTTCGAACTTTCGGTTACTATGGATCGTGGTTTGGTATTTAATTAGGCTGCCCCTATTCCCAAAACCATGATTACATTCCGTTATTCGTTTAGCCGTTAAAGAGTTAAAACATAAATTAAAATTTATAATTTTCACTTTGGTTTAGTGGAATGAAAGAGTTTTTATGTACACTCACATTTAACACATCCCATACACCATCTACAGCAAACACTATGTAGATAACAAAGTTCAAAATGTTGAAGTGAATCAAACTGCTCAGCACAAAAACTTTTGTAAACATAACATATAATAATAAAGTAATTTTTAAAAATATGTAGTTTCAGACACCAAAGATGTTGCCACTAATTCAAAAAGCAGAGCATCAAAGTTTAAAAGATACAAAGGAACCGTCTGTTTATTTGTTCTTCCTGGGCATCCTGTCCACCTTGCCGAAACCAGCAAATGTTTCTTGCGATATTCACTCTTGTATCCTTGTGCTAGACACAGAGGCCGCTAATTTGGTGTAAACAGTCGAAATGCAAATGACAATCGATTTTGCAACATTCAACCCATTTCTACATGACGACAGAATGGTGTCTGGTCACACTTTTGGTTTATTTGAATCTGTTTTTCAAACCTATTTTAGCTCTTTATTGCTTCCTTTCGCAAAAAAAACACGTGGAATAGGGGGCAAAACTTCCGTTTGGATAGCTCTGTACAAAAACATGTCAAAATTCGTGTTACATATTGTTAAATTACCAGTAGGCCTACCTGTATAATCCAACAAACCCTGGTTTTCTGAAAGTCAAAACAAAAGTAACGCAATAACAGAAATTTGTTAATGCAAACCAATTTAAACATTAAAAACAAATAAAAAACAGTCCTTACAAAATGAGACCCAGAATCTCTCAGATATAGCTCTTCGGATTTGTGTCAAGTTAGTCATTCAAATCCCCTCAAATAATCCAAATTTAATAAAGGAAATTGAAATAAAAACAAATAGAACTTAACCTAGTGGCGTCAATTCACAGAAATTAAGGGGAGGGACATATTCTTCAAAATCTAGGGGAAGAGTAAAAAATAAGGAGAAGCTATGTCCACCCCCAATTGATGCTACCGATAGCCATCAGATAATAAAAGCCCAATTAGCTTATCATATAAGCTAATATTTTTGCGTTGGTTCTTGTTTCACGATTATTGCCGGAAAAAGGGTGTCGATTACTTGATCCAGGCTTCTTTGGTGGTAGTTGCAAGTGTTTTATTTACCGATTGCCTTTCAAAACATTTGAACTTGAAATTGCATCGTTTAAAGCAAGTGCGAAAAATGAGCCTTTCATTCTTACAGCATTCTCATTAAAAAAAAACTTTTCTTCCCATTATTCCTGAGTATGGCCATTCATTCTTAAAGTATTGAGGATAAGAATTTAGCTTCAGCGCCAATCCCCTCACAAATAGGTGATTTTCCATTCTTTTCGGTTTTAATATCTTCTTTAATTAATTGAAAAAATTTGTTTTTGTTTAACTTCTGTTTGTTTAATATCATTTTCCAAGCAATCGAAATATTCGAGATGATCCCACCCATTAAGCCACCCGGTCTTAATGCTATTAAGTAAAAACAAGCTTTTTCTACTGAAAGTCAGGAACAACATTAAAACTTAAGACGAACAAAATTATTCCGTGTATGAGGGGGGCTGTACCCTCGTCAATACCCCTCTCTTCACGCTAACGTTTGTAAGAACTTTTAAAATAGGTTTTGATTCCAATTACACGGCCCTTGTGTTTCAGGAATCGTTCTTAAAGAATTGGGACAAAAGGTTGAACTTTAGCGTAAAGAGCAGGGTATTGAGAAGGGGGAAGCTCCCCTCATATACGGAATAATTTCTGTCCGTTTTAAGTTTTAACGTTGCTCCTTACTTTCAGTAGAAAAAAATTGTTTTTTATTCAAGTTCTCATTGTTCTTAAAATAATCCCAGGAAATCCGTCACCCTTCGTGGAAAATCCCCCCCCCAAAAAAAAAAATTTCTACATAGAAAGTTCCTCCCACATAAATTCTTCACCGGGAAATTACCCCCGGACGATTCCATCCTCACTGCGAGTTCCTCTCGCCAGAAAATTTCTTGCTTATGACTCCGCCTGAAAAACACTCCTTAACATACTTTCATTTGAAGAAAGACTCGTTTTTGATTAATTTCTGATCGTTTTTTAGGTCAGGGCAGAATCTCCCCTGTGTGGAAAGTATTTCTCAGAAATCCCTTTCCCCCAATGTAAAGTTTCTCCCGCAGAAAATTTCCCCATGTACAATTTTTTCTGGTGATAATTCCCCAGTGGAGAATTTCTCCCATGTGAAATTCCCCCCCCCCTCCGACGTAAAAATCCCCCAAAGTAATCCAATATTACTGAAAATTCCCCCTAACAATTCCGCCGGAGTATCTCCACTTGTAAAATGGTGTCGCCAACAACGAAAAAGACAGATAAAACGGAATTCGTATGTGTGTTCTGGCAAATTTCCCCGTGTACAATTTGCCCTGGAAAGTTCAGCCCCGGAAACTTACGTCCCTGAAAAATTTCGGTATACTTCCCGATAACAAATACTGTATGTAAGCAATGGGCAAATTTCATAACTTGCAGCCCTTCCTCCAGGACGCTGGGGCGTCATGTCATCCCCAAAGACATAACTATTTGACCTTTCAGCTATACTGAAAAAAATGACTATCTCAAAATTTTGATCAGACGACTTTGGGGAAAAACAGGCGTGAGAGGGGGAATACCTCTAAATGAGAGAAACCAGGCAAACGCTGATCGAGGTTTTTTTTCTAGGAGGGGTGGAGGGTTGTGCTCGAAAAAGGGTAGGGCAGTTCCAAAGGTAGAGCAATAGCCTGGCAGTCCGTCTTTTGAAACTGGGATGCTGTAAAACGGGTTTTTAGTAATTCTAAGTCAATTAGGTTTCTGGGAATTGTCGCTCGATAGCATTTGTGTCTAATCTGTTGCCAAATCTGTTGTTTTGTGGCAAATAATAAGATAAATAGGGAATTTTTTTCTGGCACGGTTATTTTATAACAAAAAGGGTACTGTATTTCACATTCCTAATTAGCTTTAGTCCTCTTCCTATACTATACAACTATGTACTTGACACAACAATCCTTAAAATAACCTATCTGTGACTGTTCTTCCCGGAAAAGATCCTAAAATTCGTGTTTTTGTGGAAAAGTGCTTCACTCCTCCGCTCTGGGGCTCTTTGACATGTTGTATTTCCTGATTTAGTGTTCAGAAAACATCTTTTTTGCGGGAAGGGGGGGGGTCTCTATTTTCAAAAATACACAAACCCACTTATACTAAATACTTTTTAACAGTATGTCTGAGATAAATAAATTTTGCACATTCAGAATCAGCAAAAAAAAAATCTCCCAAGAATTTACGCAATAGAATTGTCCTCTCACATGAACCATATTGCCAGAGTCATTTCCTAGCAGGCCTCTCACTCCCAAATTTTCTTTTGGAAAACTTTTCAAGAAATCTCCCTGCCCCAGCCCATCTATTGGCAGGAATTCTATTACTTGGAATCAAAATATTCTTGATTCCAAGTGGAATTCGTTTTTCTGTGCCGAATTTTAGCACTGAAGCAGAACTTGCCTCATTTTAGAAAAAGGAGAAAAAAACCCCTAAAAGTCATAGAACTCTGATGAAAATCAAACCATCAGATTCAGCGTATCAGAGAACCCTACTATAGAAATTTCAAGCTCCTATCTGCAAAAATGTGGAATTTCGTAATTTTTTGCCAGAAGAAAGATCACGAATGCGTGTTTATTTATTTTTTTCCCAGGGGTGATCGTATCGACCCAGTGGTCCTAGAGTATTACGGGAGGAATAATTCGAACGGAAATTAAAAGTTCTAGTGCCTTTTTTAAGTAACCAAAAAAACGGAGGGCAACTAGTTCCTCCCACGCCAATTTTTTCCCAAATTCACCCGATCAAAATTTTGAGATAGCCATTTTGTTCAGCAAGGTCGAAAAATGTAATAACTATGTCTTTTAGGATGACTTAATCCCTCAAAGCCCCCAGGGGGAGGGCTGATAGTTACGAACTTTGCCCAATGTTTACATATAGTATTGGTTATTGGAAGTATACATAAGTTTTCAGGGGGGATTTTTTCTGGTAGTAAGGGGGAGGGATGAGTCGGGGGTTACGTGGGAGGATCTTTTCATGGAGGAAGTTTTCATGGGTGAAAGGATATTGCTATGAAGGGGGCGCAGGATTTCCCAGCATTATTTAAAAAATGATCAGAAATTAAACTTAAAAAATGGATTTCTTCAACTGAAGGTAAGGAGCAACATCAAAACTTAAAACGAACAGAAATTATTACGCATATGATTGTTTTCGCCTCCTAGTCATTACCTCAATCTTTATGCTAAAGTTTTTTTTTGTACTTTCATCAGAGCAATTATTCTAATTAACGGCCTTTGTGATTAAGGGGTCATTCTTAAAGAATTGGAACAAAATTTGAACTCTAGTGGAAAGGGTGAGGTATTGAATAAAGGGCGAGACCCCTAATATACGTAATAAAAATATAGGAATATATAAGTTCGGTACGTAAGTTAATTCGTAAGTTACGTCAGATAAAAATTTCGAGAAAGTCATTTAGCCAAAAAAAAATTAATATGCAAAATTCATGTACGGTGAGCCAAAATCAAAGCTGCATAAATTCGAAAACGTTCAGAATTTAAATATAAAAAAACAACTTTTGTTTAACTGAACGTTAGGAACGACATTAAAACTTAAAACGAACAGAAAATATTCCGTATATGAACGGGGCTGTCCCCTCCACAACGCCTCACTCTTTACGCGAAAGTTTGACTCTGTCTCACAACTTTATTTTTAAAACAATAAAACACTTTTGCCTAAAGAGTGACGCGTTGAGGAGGGGACAGTCCCTTTCATATACGGAATAATTTCTGTTCGTTTTAAGTTTTAATGTAGCTCCTTACTTTCAGTTAATTTTTTTTTTATTTATATGAAGAAAGGCTAGATACTTTTCTTTAAAGTTGTCCTCTCAACAATTTCGTTGTTTCAGTTGATACTCTAGCTCGAGCAACCCTACGACCAAAAGGTACGGAATGTTTCAGTATTGATAGGGTTAGTGCTTTTAGGATTTTCCATGGTAGTAAGAAGCTGGTTAACCATATTACTGTCTTAATACAGATTAAATGAAAAAACAAGTTTTTTTTAACTGAAAGTAAGGAGCGACATTAAAACTTAAAACGAACATAAATTATTCCCTATGTGAAAGGGGCTGTCCCCTCGTCAACGCCTCCGTCTTTACGCTAAAGTTTTTTATTCTTTAAAAGAAAGTTATGAGACAGAGTCAAACTTTATCCTAAAGAGCGAGGCATTGAGGAGGGGACTTCCCCTTTCATATACGGATTAATTTCTGTTAGTTTTAAGTTTTAATGTCGCTCCTTACTTTAAGTTAAAAAAACTTGTTTTTTTATTTAATTTCTGAAAGTTTTTGAATTAATGCAGGTTTTGATTTTGGGCTCACCGTACATGAATAATTAAACCAAATTTGCATATTAATTTTATTTTTCTTTTGGTTAAATGGCCTTCTCGAAAGTTGTTTAATGTTATTTACGAACGTTCTTATTAGTAATAGATATACGTAACTTACGAATTAACTTACGTAACGAACTTCTATATTCGTATATTTTATTACGTATATTGTGGGGTTCTCCCCCTAGTCAATACCTCGCTCTTTACGCTAAAGTTCAATTTTTTTTCCATTCTTTAAAAATGACCCCTTAATCACAAAGGTCGTTAATTAGAATAAACAGCTCTTATGAAAGTACTAAAAAAACTTTAGCGTAAAGAGCGAGGTATTATGGGGCGAACCAAATCATATACGCAATAATTTCTGTTTATTTTAAGTTTTAATGTTGCTCCTTACTTTCAGTTGAGAAACTTGTTTTTTTTTCATTTAATTTCTGATCGCTTTAATTTCTAATGCTGGGAAATCTGGCGCCCCCTACTTATCAATGTCCCTTCTCCAATGAAAACTTCTTCCATGGAAAGATCCTCCCACGTAACCCCCGACCATCCCCACTATCAGAAAAAATCCCCAGTGAAAACGTCTGTATACTTCCCAATAACTAATACTTCCCAATAGACATCGGGCAAGGTTCATAACTTGCAGCCCTTCCCCAGGGGACTGTGGGGGTTAATCATCCTCAAAGAGACAGTTAATACATCTTTCGACCATGCTGAACAAAATGGCTATCTCAAAATTTTGATCGGTGACTTTGAAAAAAAGGAGCGTGTGAGGGGGCCTAGTTATCCTCCATTTTTTTGGTCACTTAAAAGGGGCAGTACAACTTTTAATTTCCGTTTTAATTAGCCCTCCCGTTATATTCTAGGACCACTGGGTTGATAGGATCAGCCCTGTGAAAACAAAAAACCAAAATAAACAAACAAATAAACACGCATCGGTAAAAAATACAAAATTCCGCTTTTTTGCAGATAGGAGCTTGAAACCTCTGCTGTAGGGTTCTCTGATACGCTGAATCTGTTGGTGTGATTTTCATTAAGGGTCTATGTCTTTTAGGGGGTGTTTCTCCCTTTTTCGAAAATAAGGCATTTCTTTCTTGCTTAAATTACGATGGATAAGACTAAACTTGATGAAACATATATATTTGAAATCAGCATAAAAATCTGATTCTTCTGATGCCTCTATTGGTATCAAAATTTCATTTTTTAGAGTTTCGGCTACTATTGAGCCGGGTTGCTTCTTACTTACAGTTCGTTATAACGAACTGTCTGATAATTGTTGTCCAAAAAATTGGGCCATCTTCGTTTTCGATCCGAGGTCTCAGTCCAATTTTGAAGAAACTCGAAGTTCTCACCTAGTGCTCGTTGTTGACCCTTTAGCTACAACTTCATGAAAGCTCTTTGAACTTCTCTTCATCGGCCTTATGAATACAAAGTGTTAGGTTCATCCAGTTAAGACTCAAATCACGCATTGGTTGTGCCCAAACCTTGTCCATTATTGTGAATTCAGTGTTGGATGCTGATACCTCAGGCGAAACTCTAGTGCTTACTGGCCACGACGTGTGTAAAGTACTAGAGTCTTTGATTCACGCCAAAATGTTACCCCACACAGTAAAATCTTATTCATAAAGAACTTTCGAAGATTCTTGCCTCAAAGTTCGCCTAGTACTTCGTTCGTCGACCAAAGCTGATGACCCTCAAGTGAGCCGCTTACCTTTTATCCACTCAGTGCTTCCTGATGCTGTAACAAGTATAATCAACTAAAATAAATAGTCTAATAAAATAAAACATAATGTAATACTTCTAATTTTGGAATTTGAAAAAGTAAAATACGAAGATTAGATATAATATGCCGGATGTCCAGGGTATTTTGATAAGTGTTAATTTCCCAGATATCATACAAGATGTGGTACAAGAAATAGGCGCAAAAGCCCAAAATTATCATAGAGAAAAATACTATGTAAGGTCGATAAAATAGAAAAATTGTGCATTATTGAAGTCTATTGACACATGGTGCCACTTCAATACGGCACTTTTGGGATGAACCAGTTTGCTTCGATTATAGGCGTTATTTATTTGAATATATGTCTGTAAATCATATTAGAAGTCATATATTACAAGAGATAACCTAGATTTTCCTTGTTCAGGACTCAGCAGAACCTTTGCCAAATCGTAAGTTTCTTTGTTTACCCCTTTCAATATTGCCCTTTGTAGCTAAATCAGGAATGGTAACTGTTATCCCGATTAATCTTAATAGTAAAATATTATACCTAAAACAAATTTATAGGGGTTTCCAAAAGAGCCCGAAAATCCTCAAAAATGGCGTCAGATAAAAAAAGGGGCACTGTTGGAATCATCATGGTCGAAAACTTCACACCCCACTTTGAACAACAAGGCAAATCATTTTTTTCATGGAGAGGACTGTTGTGTCTCCTTTTTCTTCTTTTTCGTTATTTTCTTTGCCAATAGGGGGGCACTAAAATACCATAGAGATCTGTTTAAGAACTCAATTGAAAGCTATTTTAACATCTACGCACAAATTTGACTTCATAACACCATCGTCAAGTGCCATATGGCACCCAAAAATGGCATTGTGGGTATTATTTCTGGAGTGGAAATACTAAGAAGCATGGAAAAGGTACCATAATAATCTTCATATTCAGAATCCCAAGCCTAAGTTTTACAACTCCCTGTCTCTCATGCCCCCTCCCATCAGCCTTAATAGTTTTCATAAATTGCTAGCTGAATATGAGAACCCGGAGGCTTGTGCAACATCTTAGAGAGATGTTTAGTAGCTCACTTCAGAGCTTTTGGTCATATCAACGTAATTTTTGTAGATTCATCTTGACAGCAAATTCCAGCGTTTCTAATAAGTTTCACAGATCGTCTAATGACTAACAGAACTAACAGGCTACTGCAACATCGTATGTCAAAGAGCTGGATATGGTTCAACATCCTGAGTTCAGCCACTCCTTAAGGTTGTACCCCGGGGGAGAGCATCTATGATTTTACCATCCCTGAAATATGAAAAATTGTACACTCTCATTGTAAATTCTTTTGAGGTGCAATAACAGCTAAAAGAGACCAGCAAACATCTTCATCATAGCTAACCCCATCATGCCTCCAAAACAGTTACCAATTAAAAGTTTTTGTGACATTCAACCTCAAGAAGTTGGAATCTCACTGTACGGAAAAATAATCAATAAGACAACACCAATTCAATTAATATCGCTTTTCTAATAAAAAACTTCAAATTCACAAATTTGTAACCTGCTTACTTTTGTATTATTTAGCAAGTGGTGAGAAGGGAAGGGTTCTTCGAGGAACTGCGGGCCCACTTTGCTCCTTAAACCATACGTTTTTAAGTTGAAAAAAAAGGATTCATCGTTCTCACGTTATTAAACATATTTTCTGACGAAAAAAAGCAGGAAAAAGTTAATAAGTAATTTTCAATAATATCAAAGCATTGATAACGATATTGTTCGATTATCGAGGAGTAAAATTTTCCGATAGAGACCGTTATTAGCTAATGCAGGGAGAAACTTTATTCTTGGGCGTTCCTTTTTTATTTAGCATAAATATATTTATGCCATGGTTCTACACTAGAGGCTTCTTTTCCAAATTATCTTTCTCAAAGAACATGGTATATTCAAGTTACTATTTAGATTTTCCTTGATTTGTATCTTGAATTGATCAATGATGCGCTCTTTAAGAAAGACATTTGCGTCAACTTAGTGGAGCCTTTGTCCCCTAAAATTTTCGACCCCCTCCCCTAGAATTTTAAATATACCTATGTAATTATACTCTAATTGAAAAACGCGTCATTTTTAGTATTTTCCTTGAAAAATTAAAAAAATGAAAATTTTCCCCTCGCCCCTATATATTAAAAATACTTTTTATCCCCTTTCTATATTTTTGTGTATTATCATCAATGAAAAAAGACTGTAGGGGAGGGTGTGTATGAATTTTTCTTAGGACAAACCGAAAACACTCTATAAACAAATTAAAATAATGCATAAAGACTCCTTACAATCACATCAAATGCCTTTTGTTTTGTCTCTTGGTTTTGTTTAATGACACTTTTTTTTTTAGCAAGAAAATACAAATAGCTAAAATGTATATAATCCTAGAATACGCGGTAGGGGGTACGTAGAAAAGACCAATGGGCTCTGTCTTTTTTTTGGTTCACCATCGTGCCGAATCGTATCGATGATCATAAAAATTGTACAAGGGCTTAATTGACCGCAAGTTCTGAGACCAATTGTAGGTTCTCAGGGACGAAATAAAATCCACGAGGCACAATGACCTAAATCCTAAAAAATCTAGTCAAATGTTCAAAGACAGTTATTGTGGTTGGAACTTTGATTTTTTTGTTAAAAAGGAAATTTTATTTTAATTTAGTTTATTTACCCTAGAAACTCACAACGTATCAACAATTTCTTTATTCAAACCAATGCATCATGAGAAAGCTACTGGAGCCTTGCTGAGGAACAGTAATTAATGCTCTAACCTGTATTGTACGCTAAATCATTATGTGAAACAAAACAAAAAAGAGAAAAAATTGTATTCGAGATTAACGAACAAACTATATAAATGCGTAAAGTAACAACATAGCAAGGAAAAACCATTAAGAAAATAAAGTCCAAAAAACAAGGATTTTTTTTACAAAGATTTTCAACTCCTCTATGAATACGAAAAAAGTAATAATTCTTTCTTTAAGGAAACCATTAATATACTCTATTTTAATCTGTGTCTGACATGGCTTGCAGAGTAAATGTAGGCCAAATTTGTCTTACCAACTCCTTTCTATTTTCACATAGAAAAAGGCCGCTTCAAGGAGTTCGTTGCCTCCCTCTTCTTACCTCACTCGCTACGGTTGACATCTACGGCCCTTGGCCCTTGCAAGTGTATAGTACGACAAGTATGTACGACCATAGATAGTGCCAAATTTGATAACTTTGAGGAATTGTGGTTTTCTAGGATTGATAATCTATAAGTCTTATGGTAAGTCCCAGCGGCACACGGTCTTCCTCGACAGTAAGTAGATGTGTACTTTTGAAACAAATGATATGCCGTTAACGATGATGCATACGAATGAAGTGGCAAGGACGGTTAGAAAATACGATGATGTTAAAAAATATTGTAAGAAGACGAAGATGAAGTGAATGAATTGGTCCTTATCCCCTGTGGGATGATGATGATTTTGACAAAAATTATGCGGATGATGGTTTTTCGTAGCTTTCATTATTATTTTAACGTGATTTAAAATGACGATGAGATGAAAACCAAAATGTAGATTATACCCTCGAGTAGAATTTTAAATCCCTTATCTACAGAAAAAGGAAAGAGATTCAATTTTTCTCAAGAAGGATATCCAAGTTTTTGCAGTTGTTCATTTAGAAGCAACTAAGTTTCCAAATCAAATAGTTCGTAGTAACGAAGTGTAAATAAAGAACGACATATGTCTATAGTAGCCGAAACTCCCCCCCCCCCAAAAAAAACAACTAATTTCAATAACAGTAAATATATCAGAAAAATCCCCTTTTTATGGTAATTCCAAACATGAAAAATTTCAATTCTAAAATTACGAACAAAAAATAATAATAAACAGAATTAAGAATCAGAAGAAAAATTCTAAGATTTGAGAATAGGTTGAAACACCTCCAAAAAGGGTATGCAATCCTTATAAAACTGTATGTTCATCTTCAGTATGTCCAAGGGCACAATTGTGAAGGTTTCAAGTTTTTATATGCGAAAACACAAAAGTTGGCATTTTACCGGAGAAATATGATAATGGTTGCATGTTTATTTATTTGTCTTTTTGTTTAATTTTTCCTCCAAGATTGACAATATTAAAATGGTTGTGGCAAAACATATGGATAAGCCTCAATCAAATGTTTTAGGCCGTAAACAAAAATTTGGCCCGGAAACGAAGAAAATTGCTATTGAGTTAAACCGTACATGTGAATAATGGGTTTTGAATTATTTGAAAGTTACTGTCATATATATAGTTACTATCATATATATATATATATATATATATATATATATATATATATATATATATATATATATATATATATATATATATATATATATATATATATATATATATATATATATATATATATATATATATGAATAGTTCCTATTCCTGCCTGTGTGTGCAGAAAACTAGAAATTTTGGCCCAAAAAGGGTCAACATAGCCTAGTATTGAGCGAAAATTCTTAGACAGCCAATTATATATATATTATAATTATATATATATATATATATATATATATATATATATATATATATATATATATATATATTATGAATAGTTCCTATTCCTGCCTGTGTATGCAGAAAACTAGAAATTTTGGCCCAAAAAGGGTCAACATAGCCTAGTATTGAGCGAAAATTCTTAGACAGCCAATTCAATTGGCTTAAAACTTTTGAAGAGCTATATGAACATTCTCCCAGTTTCATGGATTATACTGTCACGTGGTGTGGCATTTTTCTCTAAACATGTACACTTTCCATACAAAATGAAGAAATTTTCCTTTTCGGAGTTGATTTTCATTTTTGAAAACGCTCTCATAGATGAACAATGTCATAAAAAGTATCTTTTTTGTCACATTGCCTCAAAAATAGAATTATTCTAATTCTTTTTGCATTTCTATAAGAAAACAAACTAACTCGAAGCATAATTCACACTATTTAGTGAATTGGGACTGCTTAGAAAATATTTGGTGTTCGATTACTAAAATATATAAGACCATTTTGAATTAATCCATACCTTTCGGAATATAAACGGGCAAACTTGAGAATCACTAAATTATTTTGAGGCGAACACCCTTAAATGACATATAATAAAATTCATTTATTTGAGCACTGAGCAGATCAATCGCGTAAGTAATTGTATGTTAACTTTACAAGTGGCTCACTGTAGTCTTTCCAGTAAAAAAAAAAAAAAAAACAAAAAAAAAACAGTTTTAACACTCGCAATTATGGTTTAATTTTTTGTGCTTACCCATATGTGCTTAGGTTTCTTTTCAATTTGTAAAAATTTGCATTCAGACGAGCTACTTAACTTTGATTATTTTCTCATGATTGCAGAACTCAGCTGGGTACCGACTAAGAGTTTGAAATATAGAGCTGAAACAAAACAACTTAAACAAAACTAATTACTGACTTTCATGAAAAACAGTGGCTTAGCATTTTAATACCATAAAACTTCCTACATTGCAAAAAAATCACATCCCTCAACCATAAAGTTCTGAGTAGATTTCGTCTAAATGTGGATTCGCTCTCATATATTTTTTTTATACCTTTCGCTATTTGATTTGCAGTGTAATTAAAATAGCCGAAGATGCTAACTGTCTTAGATGTGACGGACTCTCCTAATTAAGTTTTAGCATTGACTAGACTGTCATGGTCTCCAACAGTGAGTAAAAACTAAGTATGCCGCATGAATTAAATTTTTATGAATCAATATATTAGGAGAGACTTGTTAAAATCAGTGTACTACCACTACTAGAAACATATTGCAGCATCAAGCCACCTGAGGATGGCACAGCTGCACCCGCACCTTCCTCCTCCCATCTTATCTATTTATAGGTTCAATCTGTATCCCCTCCGATGAAGTTTCAACTTCCTTTAAATCCTTATGACCTTGTCTCACCCCATTGAAGGACAATCTATTTTTCGCTTATTTGCAGACGGATAGGAAAAGAGAACGTTTTTGGTAATATGTCACCCTTCATCCATAAAACGTGTCCGAGCCGTCTCGAACTTTTCTTTCATTATAGTCCTAGGAAGTGAGATGGGACCGATTGTTTTGTACAGCTTGTTGCTTGACATATATTCAGTCAGACGGGTACCTAAAATTTTTCTGAGAAAATTCTTCTGGAAAACATTTAACAGATCTTCCTTTGCCTTTCAAAGCGCCCACGCTTCAGGACCATACTTGACCACGGTCATTACTGTAGCTTCCAGTATTCTAATCTCGGTTGGCAACATTATCTTCCTATTCCTCCAAACTTCTTCAACTGTATAATAATACCCTGGGCCTTGGCTATTCTATCTTTTACATCTTCAGTACATCCACCATCTTTGCTAATAACACTACCCAGGTAAGTGAAGCTATCAACTTGATCGACCTTCTCGTTACCCAAAATCTCCTCTTTACCTTAATTTATTCCTTTTCTAAGCTACTTAGTCTTCTTAACATTTATTTTCAAACTTATTCTTGCACCCTGAACCCTAAATCTGCCAAAATTTTATTCATATTGCTAGCATTTTTATCTAGGCCACTCAGGTCATCTGCATACTCTACGTTTAGAGAGTTTTACTTTCCCATTTCATTCCATGTCTCCTATAGCCTTTGCCGTACTCCTTAGGATAAAGTCAATCAAGATGTAAATAATCTATTTTTTTATAACTGTTCAAATGTTATAATGTCCGGTATTTACCAAATGGCAAAGTAGGACGTTTATCAAAGCACCATCTATATTCAAGGGTCCATGGAAACTATGTTGTCATTGTCTGTTCTAGGGCCTACCTTTTTTTCAAGTGTATACCATGAAGGATATTCCCAAATTAAGACCTGTCAAACTGACAGATTCTGGAAACGGCTAAACTAGGATTATCTAAATTTGGAACCCACTGACGACTTTACCACAGGGCATAAAAGTAGATGATTTTGACCCTGAAAGGGTTTAAGTTCATTATAGTGAGTTATTATAATTATCGATTAAACGATAATGTTATTGCACTAGAATAATGGTAGTACTAAAATTTACTAATAATAAATTATCAACATATTGAAAATTCTAGCTATAAAAGATATGCTTCTTTGAAAAAAATAATTTGCAAAAGAATTGAAAAAAAAATTACAACGTAGACTTTTGTATACTATGTAATTTAAACACTGTGATGTTTTATTTAATACACCCCCCCCTCCCCTAAGAAAAGTAGATGCATATTACAAAATGTAAAAGTAAATATCGAGAAAAAGGTACACAATTTCGATACTTTGAGTGGGGGGGGGGGCGGAAGGCGCTCTGTTCTCATCTCTACTACGGACACAAGACGTAACAAATCCCTGAAACATATTTACAAGTCTACTGATTAAAATAAAGTTGTCTTCTTCCGTTGACTTGTAGCTGGAGTTTCAATAGAAGTTTATTTATAAATAAAAGTTCAAATAGGGATAAAATCCTTTTAATAGACAGTGTTTTTTATAACAGTGATAGAAATTCACAAAAATACCAGATATTTCGGTCACATATACAGTGACCGTCATCAGTGACGGTGACGGTCACTGTATATGTGACCGAAATATCTGGTATTTTTGTGAATTTCTATCACTGTTATAAAAAACACTGTCTATTAAAAGGATTTTATCCCTATTTGAACTTTTATTTATCGTCATGGAAAGGCAGTGTGGTCTCCGAAATTATCTAAGTTTATTTATATTTTGGTTCCTACACTACGTCTTAGTCTTTTAAGACCCTCTGACTAAAAATATTTCAATCAGAATAAAAAAAAATATGAAACATATATTCATGAACAAACTGGGTATTTCAACCCTAAGAATGTAACTTTGCATACCGAATTTAGGACTAAATTAAGGGCTTTATCTCTTCTGAGTATACATAAAATACATCAAAAGCAATTTTCTGACCTTACATGTCAAAAAACTGTTTTTAATACTCTTTACAAGAAACTGTCTTATTTTCGGTATTGTAATATTGAAATTTTATTTTTATGAAAATTCTTGAATTAATTGCAAATTTTACTAAAATCATAGGAATATTCGCCCCTACACAAGTATTAGTCTGTTTGGGACCATAGACTTAGTTTATTTCAATCAGAATGGGAAAAAGAAACATTTATTCATAAATAATATAGGATAAACGTGTTTTCTATGATATAAAATCGAATATATTAAATATAAGTAGAAGAATAATAACTTCAAAAACGTTATCTGAAATATCAAAATAAATACGTAGGTATTAGCCTTTAATTTTCTGAATACAAATTTCATTCCCCTTTTCAAAAGATGTCTCATTTCAAAATTGCAAAATCGAATTTTCAAGTGAAATAAAATGCATATTAACTGCTAAATTAGCACGACTCAAATTATTTTCAACATACCCTTTAAGCGAGCTAGATCAAAACTGTAAATTTTATTGCATCTTTTTTTTCACACAATGGCATCTAGCGGTATTTTTTACTCTGAGAGGGCTTTTTGCAAATATGTAGAAGCGCGCAGCCGTGTCTTGTTTCGCGAAAAGTTCTTCGCCGGAGCACTCTTTAAAATGCAAGATATAGTAGTGTAGTTTGAATGTTGAGGCTGGCCCATTTGAAGGCGGACGTTTTTACGTCGGCACTTTGGAGGAGTTTATAGTGTCGGCAGCCTGTATTTCACGCAAAACGATTGGCGCGTCCGTTGCAGGCACTTCAGGTAGATTTCAGGGAAAATGTTTAGTGATAAAAACCCATTTCGTGGCAACGTAAATGTGAAGTTAACATCAATAAACCAGTGTATGCTTAGTTTACCTGGATTTGAGTGCTCATAAAATATCTTTAACTGGTCATTTCGATTTTGTCACAAGACTGTGAACTACTGTTTTGAAATTTAAGTGTTGACCCTAAGTGCAATTTCTGTGATATGCAATTTTGTGTGGGGCACCTTGTAGCCCCATCACTATGAACTCGGGTGGGATTTTCGAAGAAAGTCCGGCCTCTGTGCCGTCTCAAAGAACCTCTGGGGAAAGTGCAATATCCCCTATTACTACTTCTAGCCCCTATTCAACAAAAAGGACATCAACATATTGCAATTCAAACCAGGTAGACTCAGATACAATTGATAGTGTACGCCATACCGCCCAGTCCTGGGCCTATTCTGTAGACGGTCACGTCATTTCGAGTACCACTGCACCTTTTGACCTTACATACCATACTCAACACCTTAGAGACAATATGGCTGCAGCCGCGGCAGCTTACTATAATACTGATAGAAAACCTTCAATACCCTTTTGGCCAGCAGAATATAGTAAATATGTCAGCGCGCCTACTAATTCAGGTTCAGGGCCTGGAATGCTTTCTAGCAGTGTTGACCCCTCCGTACAGTTCGGTCAAGCCTGGTGTGCTTATGGTTATGGAGGTAGAGTTCCAGAGCCTCATGGA
Source organism: Artemia sp. Qi Xiang Cuo (assembly GCF_049724085.1). Classification (NCBI taxonomy): domain Eukaryota; kingdom Metazoa; phylum Arthropoda; class Branchiopoda; order Anostraca; family Artemiidae; genus Artemia; species Artemia sp. Qi Xiang Cuo. The sequence continues at coordinate 25,201,490 of NC_142808.1, read as the reverse complement.
CATCCTCACCCTCATCCTCTTGGTGCAAATCCTACGCAAATGGGGGTTTCTCCTAGTGTAGCCGGTTATTTAGACCCTCAAGATGTTAGGAGAGCCGAAGCAGGATGCTTTTCACATGACGGTTATGGGATTCGAGCCTATGCCTCAGATATGCCGCCCTCATTGTACGCAACAGGTATCTGCCATTTTTCCTTTCGTTTGCAATTCTAAATAGCATACCTTTTTGCACTCCTTTGCGAAAAAACTAGTTTTACAACTTGATTTTGCTGAAAGTTTAGCAGGTAGTTTTCGTCTGTTTCAAAGAATCACCCTTGTCAGATTATCGATTTTTTACGACAAAGGAACATTGCATGAGAATAGTGTATTTTCCGACAAATTCTATAACTTCCCTGTTTCAATTTTCTTATCTGGTAAATTCGCTACAATGCTTTTGTTTCAATAGCTCTTTAACGGTATATATTATTTTTTTTTAATTTTTGTAAAAAAAAGGAAAAACTAAGAACAGTTCTTAGATTTTTTTAAAGCTCCATTAGCCTATTTTCAACCAGTTTTATTGTTTAAAAAAGCTCAAATTCTAAATTCTTGTTACGTTTTGAAAAAATTATCTTTTTTAGAGTTGTTTACACTTTAAAGTGGTGTTTAACCAGTTGACCATGTATGTATTTATGACTTTCATTGAATAGCGGCCTTTCTGACCAAAAGTAAGTAATAATACAAATTTCGAAACAAAGTTTCTACTAACCGATTGAAAAGAAAAAAATATGTAAATATGTAACTCCTTTAACTATAAGTTTCTTTTTAATTTTTAAGTGTTTATGAAAGGTTGACTTTTTTGTTGATTATTAAACTAAAAATTTGAAAAAATTTGTGACTTCAGGGAAAATTGCATGTATGTTTTATTTTTTTAAATTGCGCATATGTAATTTTTGGGTAAAATCTATTAACAGAAACTTATTCTTGCTCGATTTTATCTATCACCGCTATTCAAGATAGTTCACATCGAAGTAAAAATTTTGGAAACTTGAACATTATTTTGCAAGAAAAGGGGCTGAGTAGCTTTAAAAAATTTAAATTTTTCTGAAGATTTCACTTTGAAAAAGAAGTACAGCATAATAATTTAGCCACGCTTCTGTTGTCTCATAGAACTTAGTATAAGAGTATGTTTTATACGGCTTATCCCCTTGAATAAATGATAGCATTTGGGTTAAAATACGTACTTAAAAATGAATGATTTTACTATTTCAAGTTAAAAAATTGTTCCTATAATTTTTCTGATCTTCTATATTTTTGCTATTGAAAAATTATTCTCTACTATGCTTCATTTAGAAATTTTGGCATCCGATGTATTAGGAATTAATAAATTTCAACTAAAAGTTGGCTTTAAAATCTTGGTAAATTTCAAAATCTCGACAAGCCTGGTAAATTAAATATTAATGTTTTACAGGAACATAAAATTAATTTTTTTTTATTCCTACGTAAAAAAAACAACTCGGTAGAATATAATTTTCCGCTTTAATGAAAAAATAATTTATATCGTCATAGTCGGGTGTTTCAATGTCCATTGCTAGAGCACATCTTGCATACGCCTCATCTAACTAATTATTACATGTGATTTTGTCTAAGGGCTCATAACGTTATTTAAATATATTTTCTGCTTCCCTTTCGTTCTGAATCCAAAACTTCTGAATATTGTTTTTTTATAAACTTATCGATTTCATTACATCAGATACACAGATATAGGCAAATATCTTTATTGAGTAAGTTTTCTGAAGGCTTACAGTCTTTACACTTCTATTTGTGTCCCTCTGAATCAAGTATGTGATACTGACTTATTAGTTACTATATGACTTATTAGTTAGTAAATGTTATTTTGGTTACTATATCTGTTGTTCATCTGTGGTTTAATAACTTACCAGCCCATTTCACCACAAGGTTACCAATTCCGATTATGCATAGATTAGTTGACTTATATTTTATTATTAGTGACATTTACGTAAACATTGATCTATTTACTATTTTATGACCTATATGTTTCTTCTTTTTTTTTGTCAAAACCCCATCACTAACTACTGCTTTGTCTTTTTTATTATAATGAAATAAACTATCTTTTAATCAGTGGCCTCAATTGGGGGGAGGTAAATGTGCCCCTATGCTTCCCCCCATATTGAAAACTACAATTTGGCCCCCCTCTCCTCAAACTTCTATGAATCAATACCATTGTCTTAATGGGAGACTTGATCGACGAAGGAAAATATTTTACATATAGTAAATAAAAAAATGATCAAATTATTTATTTTTCACTTTTTTCTTATATATTCGTTAAGCACCCTCGTTTATTTTGTATACTAAACTTTCAGCTACTCCTGAGTAACTATGTTCAAGTATTTTGAGAGCATCAGCAAATAGAGTACAGAGTATTGACTGGAACATTTTAGAGCAAACTTTCGAGTTTTTAGCAATGACATTGGTAAATAATAAATTACTGTGCTGAAATCAGGAAAAAATAACACGCCAAGATTATAGAAATACATAAATAAAGTGTTTATTCTTCAACAAAAATAAAATGTTTGTTTTTATACATATATAACATGTTCGTTTTTATACATCCTTCTTTTTTCTAAGTATTATATTCAAATAAGGTGTGTTCTTCCATTTTTTTTCCTTTTCACTATAATTAGACACGCCTTTCAATATTGTAGTTTTCTTGAAGTATTTTATGTCGATAATTGGACGTATTCCAGGTTTGCGTTAGAATAATTTCTATTAGTCCCAATATTTTGAACAAACATCCCCGGATACATAAACATTATCACTGGTTCATAAGACCAGAAATAGTTCATGAGAAAAAAAAATGTTTCTTTAGCAAAAAATGAAGTTTCTTTTCAATATTTACCTAAAAACATAAAGTTTTATTCTAAAAACTGCAGTTAAAGATAACGGTGTGTAACTGAGGGACCCATCCAACCTAAGCTGCAAGTGACGCTGCTCTCGTCTAAGGGCAATAAGAGATTTTGCCAGACTCCATTGCGTATCTTCCTTCCTTCCAAGTTTTTTTTCTCTCAATTTCTGGGTGAATTTAAGGCTTCTAGGATGACAGATTTTATTTTTAAATTACTTTCCGATTGTGGAAAGAAAGCCGCTAATCATAAAATTTTGTCCGGTCAAAAAAAAAAAAAAAGCTAAAGTATTTATAGGCTTTATCAAGGCCGTATCTAAGGGGGGAGGGTCAAGGTTTGACCCCCCCCCCCCAAAAAAAAAATCCAACTCGTAAGAAAATAACAAAGATGCGTATAAACAGATTTTTGATCCGTATTTTAAAGCTTTTTTGTACACCTTTATACCCTTGTGGGGGTGAGCTGATATAAAGAAAGCTTTGTTCCGTTGTACTGGCAATGAGGTAGGCCTACTAAGAAAATTTGAAAAATTGCTTTACATCGCCTACATTAAAATAAACATATTATATTAATAATCTGTATGTGCATAAAGACCGTCTTCATCTTCATGCTTGCTGCACTTGCTGCATACTTACCTGCACTGCACCTTTTGTAGTTAAAGCAACAACAGAGGAAAAAAAACTAGTGAGATCGAACTTCAAAAGAATTGTTCACGTAGATCAAGTGAATCATCACAGAACATTATAATAATAATAATAATTAGCTATAAATAGATTACAAGTTATTATACACATTTTAACTGAATTAAAAACGCTCAAAATATTTTATGTTTCAATTTCTGTTTTGTTTTCAATTGACAATGCCTTTTAGCAAAGCATAGTATTTTATAATTTAATTTGATCTTAAATGTGCTCATATTTTCCAATTTTATTTATGATTTATTGTCTTATGTTCAGGACAATTATTTTTTTTTGCTATAACGGTCAAAAACATAGTAATTTGTCGGCTGTACAAGAAATAATGCCGGCTTCTTAGTAGCTCAAGTCAAGGACTAAGTTTAAATATCAAAGTCAGTATTACAACAATAATGTAAAATTTCTTATTCTGAATTATCTATTTTTTATCCATTATTCTGATGAATATTTGACCGTAAAGAATCCTCTGGGCTAATCAAAAATGTGTGCCTTTTTTGGACAATTATTTCCATTGCTATATGGAATAAACAAATTTACCCCTTCCCCCTCTTCAGACGGAGATACGCGCCCATAATCTTTGCTAGGAGTCCATGTGAGAGAAGTTTCTATTTAAATATTAAGAGGCTCTAATAAATCTACGGAAACGCAAACGAGTTTACAGCATGGGCAGAAACAAATGCCCCCCTCCTCTGCTCTACCGCACCGTCTTACATAAAATATTTTGGTATGACCATGGCACATTATCAATAGGCTACTTAAAAACACAAATATAGCATCAAGTAAGCAAAAATTGAAAACAACAACCCCCCCACCCCCTTCCTCTGCTTGACCACCCTCTTGTGTATATAAAAGTTGTTGGAAGGAATACGGCACAAAATCAGTAGGCTACTTGAAAACAAATATAGCATCAAGTAAACAATGATTTAAAGCTGTTTTATAATCAACAAACAAATTTAGGCTATATCCTTTTTCAATAATCTGTGTGATTTTAGATGGCTCTTGGATATTCTTTTTCATTCTTAGAGCGTAAAACGGCACCGCCTTTCATTGTAGCAATGGCAACATAATAGCCTTTAGGGACTCATAATTCGACTGGAGGTAAACAGATGCGTAGACATGATTTATTTATATAGATTTGCACGCAACTTCCCTGTTCACTAAGAAAGCAATTTAGGAACAAGTGAAAATTATTTGATAATGTTGGAGTCCTATGAGTCATATTAATCAAATCGTAAATTCTCATAGAAAGGTTGGCACAGCGACTAGGTGTAATTTATATGATAAGCTAATTATAACAAAATTGACGGTGCGTTGGCCAGATGCCTATTGGTTATTATTACTAAATTCATCAAAAAAAGTTAGGCATAGCACTGATGATGAGATAAACTTAGAGAGGGAGGCCAGAAGAGAGGGAGGCAATGTAGGCACCGTTTTCGAGCTTTTGAGTTGGCAATTGCGACTTTTTTTTTAACTAAGTGGCTTAAACCCAACTCTTTCCTACTAATTTATTCCAGGAGTGGGGGGGGGGGATATGTTGTTAAATAGTAAAAACAAATGCATTGAATTTTAGAAATTATAGAAGATAATAATATTTCGGAAGGGGAGCCTGGCCCAAAACCCTCTTGTGTACACTGCTAATTTTACCAGAGAATATACCCCAGCCAGATCATGAAAGGGTGGCTTGGGCAAGTCCTTGGCTTGACAAAGTCTGCCGATACACAAAATTTCTGCTAAACATTTTGCAGCTTGGAATCAGCCACATTATCGCAATGTGGTTCTCTCTACAAAATCAGTTTTGAGGCCCATGTGTTTAAGAAGTCGTTATTAAAGAATTGAAATAAAAAGTTTTAGCTTATTTTTATCTGGTCGTTCTTAAGGAATTGACATAAAAAATCAAGCTTCAGCACAAAGAGCGAGGGATAAGAATAGGTCATCCTCCCCTATCTACGGAATAGTTTCAAGTCGTTTTAAGTTATAATGCTGGTTCTTATTTTTAGTTGGATTTTTTTATATTTAATTTCTGACCGTCTTTCAAACCATTCAAGGAATCCCCCTCCTCCCCATAGCGTAAAATTTCTCCTGAAAAAATTCTTCTCTGAAACATTCTTCCCCATAGAAAACCCTCCCCGTGGAAAGTCTTCCCTCCCCACGCATAAAGTGACCCCTCAAACAATTTCTGTATGTTTCCCAAGAAAATTTACTGTATGTAAACAATGGACACATTATATAACTCACAGTCCTTTCTCCACGGGCTCTGGGGTCTTGTCATCCTCAGAGGCATAGTTACTAGAAATTTCAACTATGCCGAATTTGATTACTATCTCAAATTTTAATCGGATATTTTTGTGGAAAAAAGAGGCATGGGAAGGGGGCTAGTTGCCCTTCATTCTTTTTTGTCACTTGAAAAGAGCACTACAGCTTTTAATTTCCGTTCATATTAGCCCTCTCCCTATCTTCTAAGACTATTGGTTCGATACAGTCATCCCTGTAAAACAAACAAAACAACAAACACAAACATTCACACCCCCACACAAACAAACTATAAATAAACATGCTCTACAATAGGGTTCTCTGATATGCTGAACCTGATAGCTTAATTTTCAATAAGATCACTTGAATTATGGGGGGGGGGTCCATCCTTTCCAAAAATCAGGCAAATTCCTTTGGCTCGTATCTTCTGATAAGTAACATTAAACTTAACGAATTTTAAATATTTGGAATCAGCATAAAAAGCCAACTCTTTACACGCATTGATTATTACCAACTTTTTTTCAGTTTATTTTACTATTGGGGAGAGTCACTCCGTACTTACAGTTCGTTGTAACCAACTGTTTGGTACAAAAATAAAAATTCTATGATGTTGAATTCAGTTTCAAGACAGGATCAGATTACTTTCAATGGAGTTTAGAACTCTTCTGTAGGTATATGGGTCAACTCGAATTTTATCTTCAAACTAAGCTCAACATCATCGAACTTTGAGTTCTAGATTCGGTCCAAAACTGATTCTGGTAGTTGAATGCTGTAACACGCATAGATTCACTGGCACATCCAGATGGATCCGGGGAGATCCCCCAAGATTTTTTCAAGTGCCCTCATTCCTTGCTTTTTTTTGCTTTTTTTCACTCTTTTTTTAAAATAAATTTGTCAATTTGGTCAATTATTGGTGCCCTTGTCACAATGCTTCCCAACCCCTCGCCCAAGACTTTACTCATTGGCACCCTTGTCACATCAGGGCCCCAAAGATTTTGCTCTAGATCCGCCCCTGCACAGATTCAGTTTGTCTCAATCGGAGGTATTGCCTGATGCCATCAACCAGATTCTAGCTTCTGTTTAAATCTTGAAGACAGCTATTTCCACAATTTGTTCCCTTAATTTTTGATGTAATAGGAACAAAATAAAGCTTTGGCTACATTCGACTATGAATGTCAACTAATCATTTATTGTGAACAGGCTTGAGTTTACCTGATTCAAAAAATCAGTATTGCTGTGGGCTTTGGGCTTTAGGCATTGTGCTTAGACTTTAAGAAAAAGGTTCTTAGACGCCCCAGGCCGCGATGGGATGAGGTTTTAAAAATTCACTAAATATATTTAGAAGTAACAAAAGCAAAATTTTGAACCGAATTCTCATTCTAGAGGATAAAAATATTCTAGAGGATAGATGAGTAGTGTTTGCCTGCAAGTTAACTTAAGGTGGCTTGGAACTGTACGGGTCTGTAGTAATGAAATTAATAATCCTTTACACGAGGGTTCAGGGGGTCCTGGCTTCTGTAAGGTTTAGCAATGGACAAAAGAAAAAAAAATACAAATTATTAAAATAAAATTCATTCTGAAAATTGAAACAAATATATCCTCGCCCCTAAGAACAATTTTGGCCATCCCCAGTCAAATCAAAGCAAGATTTTCTTTAGGTCCTCTAAGACATATACTTTGTGAAACCAGTGCCATAGTCACAGAGAAGAAACGATAATAATTTAAAAGATATACTAGGTACGCCTTTCAAGAAACACTTGTAGAACTTCGAAGAAAATTTGTGCGAATAGAATTGACATATTTCTAAAAGAAATCAAATGAGACCTGCTGACCAAAAAAACAAAATATTTTAGAGTTCTGGGGTACTCAAGCCCCTCAACTTTTTTGTGGACACAATTATCTGGTATCAAAAGCTACGCCAGCAAAGCTTGGCCACCAATCATTGGTGTCCATTGGAGGTAATTCAACCCCAAAACTCAAATATACTATATTTTTGGGGGAATGCTACCAGTTTTGTTTTTACAGGCTGTGTCAAAGTGCATCAGCTAAATACAGTTAATACAGTCTATTAACTGCGAGGACCTATGAATAGTTTTCTATGCTGCTAGGAAGATAGTCTTCAAGTGAACAATTACAATTTTTTCCTAAAACTCCTAGAATATTACAATTTGTTCTATAATTTCAAACAGTTGCAGAAAATCCTTCTTGGTAGCTAACTCGAAAGAAAACGGCAATTCAGTTCCTCTTTGGAAAATAGTTGAGAAACTAAAATTTTCAAGGGAACGTGGATTCAAGATTAATGAATATTACCTTATTAATTAAAATATATTTCTTTTTTAGCATACTCCCAAAAAAGTGAACCTTGAGGAGTGTGTGATTGCACACACCCCTGGAAGCACTCTTTTCACACCGTCTGTACATCCAACCGAAAGTGGGAATTAGTAGTAATGGTTTTTAATCAAATTTTAATAATAATAATATGAGACCTAAAATCTAGAATTTAATTTTTCTTTTCTAATTTCGAATCTTGATTCAGTTCTTAACGCTAACAAAAGTTGGTTTGACGTAATTATGTGTTGTTTGGAATATACCATGACGCTATAATGACATATTACCTCTAGCCTTTATAATTCCCATAGCCTGAAAAAAAGCAAAGTATACAATTATTCCGCTTCGAACGCAAAACGAGTCAACAAATCGATGCAAGCATATTTTGTCTGTGGTTAGAATCCAATTACTTCTTTTAATTTGTACTTTCAATAAATCTCACGCTTAAGTCAAAGTGTAAAATTTACGGAAGGGCTTCACAAGTGGTCACGAAGTAAAACAGCTTAAGCGTACATTACTTCTTTAAAATCAAACAGCTTGTGGTAAAGAACAGTAATTAAGGAGCGACGCGGCTCAATAGTAACCCAAACTCGGAATTTTGATATCAATAGATACATGAAAAAATTGGCTTATTATGCAGATTCCAAATATATAAGATTCATCAATCTTAGTGTCACCCACCAAAAGCTACGAGTCTGAGAAAATATGCCTTATTTTCAAAAAAAGGGGGAAATACCCCTTAAAAATTAACCAATCTTAATGAAAATTACACCATCAGACTTAGTGTGTCAGAGAACCCCACTGTAGAGGTTTCAAGCTCCCATCTGCAAAAATGCAGAATTTTGTATTTTTTTGCCACAAGAAAGATCACGGATGGGTGTTTATTTGTTTTTTTCCCCAGGGGTGATCGTATCAAACCAATAGTCCCAGAATATTGGGAGAGAGTTCATTCGAACGAAAATTAATATTTCCAGTGTCATTTTTAAATGACCAAAACGATTGAAGTGCATTCTGTTAATAATAATTGAAAAGTCCAATAAGTATGCCTTTGGGGATAACATGACCCCCCCCCCCCATAGCCCTGGGGAAAGGTCTGTAAGTCATGAAATTTACTCATTATTTACATATAGCATTAATTATTGGGAAGTACTCAGACATTTTTCGAGTGGGGAGAGAATTTCTTACTGGGGGATTTTCCATAGGGAGAATCTTAAGTGGGAAGGGAGGTTTCCGGGGGTGGGCTTTCCAGGATCAATTTTATGCTGGGGGGTTTTGACAGAATTCCAACACGAAATTATTTTATTTGACTTACTTTCTCTTTGCCTAATCAAATTTGCAGGTTGACCGCAATAGAGATCCGGAATATTGGCTATATTCTATTTCGAAAGGGTTCAGTTCACTTTGGAGAGGTTCTTGCTGTAGAAAAATGTACAAAAATGCCATTAAATGATCGGAATTTCCATCTGTGTATTATTATTGATTTTTTAGGATAAGAGAGGTCTAAACCCCTGGACCGTCTCAATATACACCAATGATTTTACTGATGGTATAAATTGTTGAAACCTTGATCTCCATGTTAAATCCTCTCTCAAAAAATTTTCTGATCCCTTTTTACGTGTTAATTGCTGTGAAGAAGCGTGCGAAGAAGAAATTACTTTATTTAATTCCAGTAGCAGAAAAAATTGGAGAAATATAAGAAGATCGAAACTATCATTGACATCTATTATTTTTATTGGTCCTCATTCTGTCACTTTCGACGCTTAAACTGTTCTGTCGTTTATTTGACCGCAAAATTCAAGCTTTTTTATGCATTAGCCAGGGCTAGTAAATCTGTAATGGACTTGCTTATGGAGTGCTAAAATTCATTACGACCACGCGTTGTGTGGCGAAACAGTATCATAAAATGTAAGATGTTCTTTTTATAGCATACTTTAACTATAAATCTGCTACTTTATCTTATTTACATGATAAAATGAAATTGTTCTTTGTAAATTGTTTTAATACTGCTATAAGAAGAACAAATGCTAGAGATTAGTCAATAATTTTGGCTGTGTACACATATTTTCTATAATACCAGGTTATTTAATATTATGTATAAAAGTTAGATAGGAAAGTGCAACATTATTACTTAAAAATACTAATTTTACAAAATATAAGGATGGGGCCTCAAGCTCTGTATTGAGATTTAAGCTTTTATCGTCAAGCTTTGAGGATTAAAGGCTATATTTAAACATGCCTGCCTTAAACAAAATGATTTTCAATGCAAGTGTTTTGAACAGCATTTACTAAAATAAATGACTTGCAATGACCAAATGAGCAAACATTTCTTGTCCTAATAATCTTTCAGCAAAGTTAAATTTCGGTGCAAATAGTAAATGGTTAGGGGGCAACAGCCCTCTTCATATTCACTCTAACTTCTGTTCGTTTTAAGTTTAAATGTTACCGTTTATTCTCATGTAAAAACTATGTTTTTTTAGAATTGTCTTTTTAAATAAGCCCGTTTTTATTTAATGAACTTTAATTAGCTAAATGAATATATTACTCACTGCTTAATAATGGGCATACGTTGGTATATACGGTCACGTGAGAGCGTTCTTTTGGTAATTTGTAGGTTCTTAAAAGGCTTTTTGAAAACGCAAACGGAATGAATAGCTCAGCACTTCTGTCTCGTGACATTGATTCAAAGTTGCACACAGTAATGGTGGAAAACGGCAAAGTACTGAGGCACGATCTTTATTTTCTTAAAAAAGTAGCATGAATTAATTTTTTTTGCTGGAACTAGCCCTTTATCTGTTTTCTACGACCATTGGTTCGATTGCTCACAAAGTAAAGGGTACCCCTAACTAGACTGAGGGAGGACGTCTTAAATGCCAAGAATTCCATGTCCTAATTGTCAAAGCTTACAATAGGATGGGGTTTCTAAGGACAAAGGATACTTTGAGGGGATGATTCGTACCACCCACCCACTCTGTAAAACTAATTTACTTCTTATGATCTTCCGTTTGATACTGAAAATCTATTTATAGATGGCGGAGCCGCCTCAACGACTATGTTTAACTCTTAGTTTATACATATTTCTTGAACTTAAAGGAAATTAGCGGATAAATTGCATTCATCTTAAGATTTATCTGAAGTTCGGGGTAAGTTTGTTGAGGAGGACCGGAAATAAAAGTGGGTTTCAGAATATAATTTTGAAATTGTTGAAGAGAGCAGGAGCTCTTTCAACAAATTATGGTTTTGGAAGGATGTCATGAAAACCCATTTCAGTTTAAAGATAAGCGTCTGAATATAATCTTCCTGTTTAAACTCAATATACCCTTCAATAAAAAGAAGGCCCCCTCCTCAGTATCCAGTAAACTAATCAACAGCCCTTAAAGTATTTCGCGAGCTATGGTATCGATAACTTTTAGTGTAAAATGTAAATTCTTATATAAATTCTGAGTAAAAACAAGAAATATTATTATATTTGCCGAAAACTCAATGAGCATTCTAAAAAAAGAAAACAAAAATGACAAATAAGGCAACTAATTTGTCTCTCTATTCGTGAAATCAACTCCATGTAATGTAAAATTTTAAACTGTTGAATCACTCTTTAGCATTACTCGCCATGAAGAACTAATGAACCATAGTATATATGTTCCAGAAACCCAGCTTTCTCTTTCTTTGTAGTATAATAATTTACGATAATTGACCTAATTTCCGAAGTTTGTTTAGTTCTAACACTACGAAGAACGTTTCCCTTCTGATTTGTCAATAAATCATGAATTTTTGGCTGTAAAACCAAAAAGAGAGCTTTTCATTGGATCGATCTCATTTTGCAGAAATTACATTCAATTAAAAGAATTCCAACCATATAGAAACTTCTTAAAATGCTTTTCTATTTAAAAAAGTATCCTAAAGTGCTCTATGATTCTATTCTATGTAAAATCAACAGTCAGTTTATTTTTACTGATTTTGTATATATATATATATATATATATATATATATATATATATATATATATATATATATATATATATATATATATATATATATATATATATATATATATATATATATATATATATATATATATATATATATATATATATATATATATATATATATATATATATATAATTCATTTGCAGTCCAGCCTGCTTGTGTGAGTGAAAGAAAAACTACTAAAACAATGTATTTTCAAGGATAGGCCATAAAATGCTTTGTGAGTGAGGGAAATTTATATCATATGGGCAAAGAGTTTTGTATTTACGTCAAGTAGGAGAGAACGGTGCCTCCCCGGTGCGAACGATGTTTGTATTTATTTATTGTTTCAAATCTACATTCCAATTTCATAGATAGGCTTATAAAAGGAACGCATTTGTACGGATATGCCATAAATTTGTTTGGGTACTAGTGGGTATATATGCTACTGTACTAGCAACTCACCACAGTACCAAACCGTATGAGGCCCACACAGCTGCACACACATCTGCTCACCCCAACTTATTCAAGGCTTTCCTCCTTGTAAACTTCATGAAGTTCTGATTTAATTTAAACCCTTTATTATGACCTCTTTTCACCCCATCCGTGTTAGACTTGTTTATTGTTTGGCCCCAAACAGATGACCAAAAAGCACAATCTTTAGCAAACTATTATCCATAAAATGTTGTCCAGCCATGTGAATCTTTCTTTTATCATTATAATCCGAGATAGTAGGGACGGAACCACACTTTTCGTAAGGCTTATTGTTGATACAAGGTCAGCCGGACCAGTACCAGTACCAGGAGCAGTACTGTCTCTGAATGATTACTTTGGAAACTATTAAAATTCTTAGCCTTTCGAAGCTCCCACGCTTCAGAGCCATACTTGACTGCTAATGCCACCTTGGCTTCCAATATTCAAATCTAAGCTCGCAAACTTTTCTTCTTAGTCTTCCAAACTTTTTAGAACGGCGAAAAAACAACATTTGCCTTGGTTATTCTGCTTATTACATCTTCACTTACGAATGCTCTGACGAGGATAGGCTGGGTATAAAGATTGCAGCTGTTCCGATGCTGTGAGATGTTTTGGCTCTCCGCTCGGTAATGACTTCTTTCCCCAGCTCTTACCCCTGAAAGGGAATTCCAGCTTGCGTGGCCTCATAGTGGCGTCGGGGCGGGCCTTCACGAGTTTTTGTTACCAAGGCCATGACTACAAACAGAGTAGCAGGATGACGTTAAAGAGTGACGCCCCTCGAGGAAGTTATAGCCTAGTAAACGAAACAGAATTTGCACTGGATTTTGACAAATGGATATTGTACCTTGGTTCCATTGGTTTTGGTGGGCTTTTTTGGGATGAAAAACCTCTTCCTAGCTAAGTTATCTATTCTGGGCTGCCTTCCTATAGCAGTGTAATAATTTTAGAAATGATATCTTAATGAGTCGGAGGTATTAGGCTTGAGTGTGGCTGTTTTCAAGTGTGGGAAACCATGTTGTGGCCGATATGGGCCCAGGATTACATAAAGCTTGCATTCATACTGGAGGTCCCAAGGACTAACTGTTCTCCGATTCTAAGCCGGCTTAAGCGCTTCGTGTACTACTGAGACGATGTGTTGGTCCTCGTCCTGCACTGGTATTTGGGACTGTTGCTCTTCTAGAGACAATTTTAATCTCAAAATTGCATTTCAATCTGAAAATTGCAGTTTGGAATGTTGCAACGTTAAAAAATAACTATCTTGTAGAAATTTTGACTGACGAATTCAGACGCTTTGAACTGGACATTTTAGAAGTTTGAGAAACTCAGATCCCAGAGGTAAGAAAACATGGTATTCACAGGATGGTGAAAGATAGAGGCGAAACATCTTTGTCTGTATTTATAGATATTCGTAAAGCATTCAAAGCATTTGATTTTCAAACGCTACTAAGTCGGATGGAGCCGTTAGGTGTCCGCGGAAAGGGCTTAAAGGGGTTTGATAGCTATCTCACAGGGAGATCCCTCAAAGTAGTGTTTAATGATGTGAGCTCAGCAGCATTTCCAGTGAGGTGTGGAGTACCCCAAGGGTCAGTGTTAGTTCCGCTGCTTTACTTTATCTATGTTGATCTCACGCATCTCTACTTGAAAAATGTGTGTCTTACATCTTTTGTTGACGATACCGTTTAAACTGTGTTTGAGCAGGAAAAAAAGAAAAGAGAAGAAGCAACAGAAGGAAAGGGGCTTCATTCAAATATGACACTGAAATCAGATGATACAGGACTCCACAAATCTGGCAAAAAAAAAAGATATAACAAATCACAGGCTAGAAATTAAACTATAGAAAATCAGCGACCAGACTTATTAAACAATTAGTTTTTTTATGACCAAATAGAAGCAAATAATCAATAAAGCACTTACAAAGAAAGACACTTAATGAGAAAAAAATATCTCAGGAACGGCTTAGAGCATTAAGTTGAAGCTTTCAGGGTATGCTGAAGCGGAATTTGAACTATACAATAGGAACTATGCGCATAGTACTACTAATACTACTGCTACTTCGACTACTGCTACTAGTAAGGCTGATGGTATTAAGGTGACACTTTCAGAGGATGTTTAGGGGGAATTTTCAACTAAAACACAACATATCCATACAGGTTGTCAAATGGGCATATAAGCAATATCTTAGGAAAGGCTTAGAGTATTAAATCGAAACGTTCAGGGCATGTTGAGGGGGATATTTAACTAACCAAAGGCACTGTGTGCATGCTACCACTATTAGTACTATTAGTACTGCTACGAATACTGCTTCTATCGAGGTTGAGGGCATTAAGGGGAAACTTTCAGGGAATATTCAGCGGGATGTTGAACAAAATCAAAACTCAATATGTATATCCAGAGTGCCCAAGGGCCCACAGTATGTACATCCAATGTATGGGCAATTTCTCAGAAACAGCGTTAAGCATTAAATTGAAACTTTCAGGGCGGGTTGAGAGGGATGTTGAACTAACCAAAAGGCACTATGTGCATACTGCTACTATTACTACTGCTGCTGGTTCTACATCTGCTACTACTATTGATACGAGTACTATTTTTACTATTACTACTAACATTACTCCTACTACTGCTACTACTACAACTACTACTAGTACTACTACTAATGACAAAGATTATCTAAATTAAAAACGACCAGAAATAAATTAAAAAAAAAATTCCAGAAAGGAGGTTTTCCAAAGAAAAGTAAAGATCTGCATTAAAATCAAAGAGCTAGATTAAACCAAACCCTAGAAAAGATAAAGTCAAATGATTTTTCAAGGGTAAAAGTACCATAAATCTCCATCAAAAATTAATGAAACCAAAAACGAAAAAAAATTACAATAAATAACTGAGTCAAATTCAAAACGAACAGAAACTAATAAGAGTAAGGTTGACGCTGCCTGTGACTTCTAAAGACCAGAAAATAATTTGTACTATAGTGAAAACAAGATAATTTTAACTTTTTTTTCTTTTTTAAACTTTAATAAATACAAAATTATTAAGACTTTCAGGAATGGATATCAGCATATATATTAAACTGTCAATCCATGTTCATTTTTTCCAATAATCTTGTTTATGATGGTGATTTGTTTCTTTTTTTTCGATATTATCAGAAACGAAAACAAAGCTCGAAACCAGGAATATTTTCAGTAAAGTGCAAGCTATGTTCCGGTGTTTCTAAGGCACGGGGGGCGTCAGCCCTTCTCCTCTTAGTTTCTGCTCGTTTTGAATTTGTCTCGGTTATATATTGTAATTTCTGTTCGTTTAGGGTTTCGTTTATTTATTGACGGGAGTTTAAGGTAGTTTTGAGCAATTATTAGACTTTATTAGACTTTATTCTAATGATGTCTATTATTAGTCTATTATTATATTATTATTATTATATTATTATATTATATATACTATTTATATATAATACTATATATATAATATTATATTATGTTATATATTATATTATATATAATATATACTATATTATATATTATATTATATATTATATTATACACATATATATTATATATATATATATTATATATATTATATATTATATATTATATATTATATTATATATTATATATTATATTATATATATTATAATATTATATTATATATATTATTTATATATAATATATATTTATTATATATATTATATTATATATATTATTATTATATTATATATAGTCTATTATTATATTATTATTATTATATTATATTATTATATCTATTATAAAGTCTATTATTAGACTTTATTCTAATAATGAAAAATTATTAGACTTTATCTCTGCCTATCTTTTGCTTAACTTAGCTCTTTAGTTTTCTTTGGAAAACTTCTCTTATGGTTTTTTTTTTTAAATTGATTTGCTTTAAACAATAGCATTTTCGTTCAAAGATTTTGGAAGGCAAAATGGCAGAATAAATACTTACGATCACCAAATGACTATGTTGTTTGCACTTTCAAAGTTTTCATTTAAACAGTTAAATTTCATTGTACTGAGAAGAGGGAGGCAGATTCCCTCTTATACACAGGATAATTTCTGCTGTTTTTTTATTTCTAATGTCAATGTTGATTTTCATTAGACAAAAATTTAATTAATAGAAAAATTAGAAGGAATATCCAAGACGACATCAGATTAGTTTAAATACTATTGAGCCTGGGGTGTTAATCTCCGAAAATCTAAAGGAGGCGGCAGTTTTGTTGTCTTCCAATTCTCTTCAATGAATATATCAAAACGGGTACTTTTCAAAATCTTGGGGTGCTATAAACCCCTGTACTTCTTCCCCTTAACAATTGACACCCCTAACTTGAATACGATAAAATGACGTTTAAAGCAAAATATCAGGGAATCTTTAAGATTCTACTAACCATATAAAAAAGCAAAAAAAGTATAAAATTAAAATTTTGATTAAAAAAAACATCTATTGATATTTTCCCTAGAAAAAAATATGGAAGAGATATACTATTACTCGAGGTAAAACCAGAAGTCCGAAGTTTGCAGCATGATTGAGCGATAAGACCTTCCTCCCTCTCTAGGGAAAACCCGTGCCAGAATCACTACGGCTCACATAAAACCGATCTAATAGAGGCAGTTACATCGCCGGAAATATGCCACTGTTATTGTAAGGGAAGGTTACTTAAGAGAGTGTGACTATAGTAAAAAAAAAAAAAAAAAAAGAAGTAAGCAAGACACGTACTTCAAGCGTGGCATGCAGTTTAACTATTAATGGAAAGAAAATTATAAACTGGGGACACATTTCAATTATTATCTTTATTGTGATTGAATACACCAAAAAAATCTCGGAGAGAGAGAGAGAGAGAGAGAGAGAGAGAGAGAGAGAGAGAGAGAGAGAGAGAGAGAGAGAGAGAGAGAGAAATCAATACAAATTGGGCTTTATTGAGAAAAAATAATAACAATTTTGAAGGGCTTCAGTCTAACAAGGTTTACAACCCTGTGATGTGCATGTAATCAGGGTCCGAAATACCTTTAACAGTTGGCCGTTAAAAATATGCAACCGCACAAATGTACCTTGTATGTGTTTTCCCTTTGGTACACTTTCTTTGTTTGTAGGTGCAGTTGGTGCAAACCCATTAGAGTGGACCGGTCAAGTGACAGTTCGAAAGAAGAGGAAGCCATATTCCAAGTTCCAGACTCTTGAATTAGAAAAAGAATTTTTATTTAATGCCTACGTTTCAAAGCAGAAACGATGGGAACTAGCACGAAATTTGAATCTCACTGAAAGACAAGTTAAAATATGGTTCCAAAATCGAAGAATGAAAAACAAAAAGACTACTCAGAGACAAAATCACAATGATATACATAGTGGACAAACCTTAGCTGGTGTGAATGGTACTTCTTCGTGTTCCAAACTTTAGTCTCTTTTTCCAATTCCATTAAGCTCGACACCGTCATCAATCGACAAGAATAACTGACGACAATTTTGTTATCCCAAAGCCATTTGCTAGTTGCTCAACTTTGTGCTTGAAATATATACAAGTTCGCTCATTTTTCGAAACTTCATTGTAGATCTTTGTTTGGCTTCGTGATAAGCACAAGTATATTTTGTTACTATTACACCATGTTTTATCATGGAGTAGATCACAAGACTTTTAGAAATTCAATGAGTAAATGAATTTTAATGTGACAGTGTTAAATTTTACTACATTCAGTACAGGATAATAAATTTATATATGAAAAAAAAATAGTCAACAATAGCCATTGTCTCAGTCATTTTTTTCTAATAGTCGGTAAGTTGACGTAAAATCATGATTTCGTCAATCTTAGCTAAGTTTGCTTACATTTTTTAGGAGTAGGCTAATAACTATCAAAAACACTTATTGGGAAGAATTTACTATTTGAGAATGCAAAATTTTTATTTTGAACAATGGCACCGTAATGTTTTCCTGCTCCTAGACACTGTCATATTAAAATCCAGGTTTACGCTGAGTAAATTGGTGATGATTAGAATATATTTGATTGTTCTGCACTTTGTACTGTGTAGTTAAGTATTTTGCTTTCTTATTTTTGTTCAATCTTTTTGGTTATTTGTATGGCAAGCTTGAAGTAAGGCTGTCGATTTAATAACAATGATTGACCTTGTACTAGTTCAAAGAACAAAATGCTGGCGGTTAGTGGGCAATATATCCAGTCGACTGTTCTTTAGCACTGGTTAGATATATTTGGCGCAAATAATTTAATTACTTTTTATCTTGTTTAGAGTGTTTGACTTAGATTTTTTTTACCCCCATCTGAGATAAAAAAACGATGTTTCTGGTGGTAAAACCAACAAAACATTTAAATTTCAAGACAATCTTTCAAATATTGTTGTCACTCATTTTGTTGTAGAATATAGTAAACAGTAGGGTTGCCACAGTTTTAAGTGTGTCAAAGCAGGTAAAAAGTATGCAATTGATGTTTATGCCTCTCAGATGAGACTTTTCTTTCCACAGTTTAATTTGATGTTAATGTATCTATTTACCTATTTTATAATGCTGAATGGTTAATTTCCAACTGGTTTAAACCAAGGACGCCAATTCATGAAAATAATTCATGAAATTCATAAAAATAGGAGGGGGGCAAAAAGTTTTTTATTTTTTTTTAACGAATATATAGAAGTTCTTTTTTCAAAATCTAAGGAGGCAGAATCTTATTGTTTTTTCATTTTTTCAATAAAATAACAAAAAGGATAGTTCTTGAAATCCTAGGAGGTGGCGTTAAAATCCTGGAAGAAGGAAAATACTTTATGCTGACCCCCCCCCCCCCCTAATTGACACACCTGGTTTACATAGGATTTAAAAACGAAAAAAAATATGTATAAGTTTTTAATTTGTAGAGACTTTTCTGAAATGGGCTTTTTAATAGGAATACTGTTTAAATGGCAACCCTGGCCTTTAGCATTTGAAATCATGTATTTCCAGTACTTAGTGCAAAGCAATCTATTTAAAGCTGTAGATTATTTTAGTGCTTTTTACTGCTTTATAAAAAACTCAAGTGTGATTTTATCTCTAGAGCCAATTAGTCGTTACATTGTGCAATACCTTAAAATGCAGCGTCATTATTGCAAACATGGTTGGCTCATCCTTTAGCAAGCAACTATTTAGAATTTTTAGCTTATGTTTCTTTTTCCAGCTGATTTAAAAAAAAAAACACAAGGTCGTGGATGCATTCCTGGCTTCGAACTCTTATTCCATGCCCTCAATCCTCTTGGTTGAAATTTCCTGTTTGCACTATTTTCCTAAAATACACAAGATTGCAAGGCGAGATTTCAGCCAAAAGTTGTGGAAAGAGGGAGGAGGAAAATTCGCGATTTTAGTTATGGCGGTGGAGCATACTAAAATCCACTACCTAGCCCAGTTTTGAAACAGTTCAAATTTTTGTAGCATACACATTGTCTTTTGCAAAATAATTTGCAAAGTGAGCCTTGTAAATGGACACGGTTCAATACTACAAAGATAATGCCAATCTAGCTGCAACAAGCTGATTTCCGCCGAGCGTTGTCGTAACGAACCAAAATCACTAGTTCTCGTATATAATAAAATTACCTGAATAACAAATAACTGAATCATCCGATTCAGATTCATAATAGCTGGTGAACTAACATGATACCACTCTGCCGAATAGGCCCGAAAAAGCAACGGAAAACAAGATATAGGCTTAATTACCGATGCCATCTATGTTTAAGTAGATAGCTTCAAGGTGCTAACATAGCGCAATGTCGTGTTTCTATTTGGCGTATTATGAATAAACACAGAACGAATCAGCCAACAAAAATATTGTTTTGTATTCTTTGTTGAAAAAACACTTTTCTCGGATTTTAATGGGTCGATTAATTTTCGTCTTGTCTAAAAAATTTCATTTGGAAATGCGGCATAACGTATTTCCCCAAGCCCTGTTTTTACTGGGTGCTTTAGAGACACAATAGAAAGTTAAACAACCAATTTTTAATTTGCTGATTCGCTGGAATTTTGTTCTAAAGAAAAATGAAAATCTGGCTTTTGGGGATAGTTTAATGCCCAAGCCATCGCATAGTCACATATGTTGCTAAAAAGTGGAGATATCGGATTGACATTTGTTCTTTGTCATTTTTATCGTCAAAACAGTAGAACTGCTGTTCCAAGCTTTAATTTTATTTATTAAAAAAATGCTTTAAATCTTCACTACAAATTACAATTAAAACTTGAAGTTTGTCCAACTCACTAAATTATGAACAAAATACATTGTTAGTACTGATTTTGTACGTGATCTTATTTGTATTGACCAATACGACTATAGTCTAACTCAGGTACAACGGCTGGGCAGAACTATCTTTTTCTCGGCGGGAATTACTTTCAAGACTTACATCAGTTGGTAAAACAATTTATTTGATCAGCACTTTGCTTATCAGAGACTCATACAGCTCCTATGGGTGCTTACAATCTTTGCTCGGAAATCATTCATTTTACAAACTTGACAACCCTGCAGCTTATTGATGATTTAGTAATTGCCCAAATGTCACCACAATACGCGTATGTAATTTCAAAATCAGCTTTCTGATCCTGCTATTTCTATTTGTACACTGGGGGGAGTCAAAAAGGGCTTAGACTTCCATTCTTTAGTTTCAACACTTGTATTTCCAATAGAGATAGGGATGGTCTCACATACCTCCTACGCATTTTCTCTTCGAAGGTTTTTTTTTTTTTTTTTTTTTTTATTTATGAGAGTAGCGTAGAAAAACAAATCCTCCGATCAATTTTGGAAAATTGTCTCCTTTTTGGAAAAGAATAAATGTAAGGATGCTACTATCCAGCCTTTGGGTGAGCCACTATTGTTTGCAAATATGTTGTATGGACTATGGAATACTAGTGCAGCCTAATCTTATAAGTCTTGACATGGTCTGCACACATTATCATTGGCCAAGAGTACCTTAACCAAGTATACGCTGAATAGTCTAGTTTTGATTAGTGATATTTTGCTTGTTGTAAGTATTGGTCTTTTGTCTTACTTTCCTAAAAATTGCACAAAATAATTTATTTTTAAATAAAAATTAATTCCCATCAAAATAAAAACAAAATCAAGGTACATGATTCTTCGGTAATTTTAATGAAAAGATTAACAGTAAAAATTGATGGAGCTTAATATATACTGAAGTTCTACAAGGATACCAAGCTTGGAAACGCAATAAAAATTTTTCGACTTTTGTAAAATTGGTAAGACTGCATCAGCAATTACCGTTTTTTTGGTTTTGACAGAAAAAATAAAGACCGCATATTGCCAAAAATATTTTATGAATGTCAAGAGCTTTCTACACAAGGGGGCTTAGGGCCTTACCCTTACTTTAGGGCTTAGGACTTTTTCTAAAAAATATCAATATTTTCACAGTTTGTCACTAATATCTTATGTATTTTCAAGTGGTTCACTTATTTTTTTCAATCTTTTGTATTCTCCCCCCCCCAAGCTCTCCTCGGAAATGTGTTATCAATTAAAGATTCCAGTGTTTTGGCCTGGAAGACATCACTTAATTATTAATTCAGGAAGCAAATTCTTTTATTTAGTATACTGCAAAAAAGATAATACAATGGGAATAATGTCTTAGATTTAACTTTTTTCTTAGGAAAAAAGAAAACAGTTCTAAGAGCAAAACTCGAAACAGGAAATTTTTAGAGGAAAAGACCATTACGTTCTCACCTCTTTTAGCACAAAACAAAAAATATTTTATGCTGCTAAACGCAGCTTTTTTGTGAGTTAGGATTTATCAACTGTTCTTTGCCTGCTCAGGTGAGGCTTTTTTTAATAGTTACTTTCTGTTTTCAGCCATTTCGTGATGTATTTGTTATTGTTTAGTAAGCGAAGTTATTGTGCGATTAAATTGTTTTGTTGACTGTACCAAATAAATGTGAACCATCCCAGTGAAAGATAAACTAGTTTTTTTTTCTCGATTCTCCTGGTAATCAAGTTGCAAATATTTGAAAAGTTTTAGACCACCCTAAAATCAAGGAGGCACACTTGTGCCTCTTTAAAGAGGCGACACACCACAATGTTAAGCGATTTCCGGTCCTAGCGGTCGCAGAGAGACAGCAGGGATCGCATTTTGTAGCCCAAGCTTCAACTAATAAACGTGCAAAATTTTACCCCCCTCCGACTTTATCTTCATGGCTAAAAGTGGGCCGGAAGTTTCGAACCTCCGACCACAGCTCCCTTTAACGTTGTCCGATTGGGCTGAAATTTAGAGGTTAAGCTTTTCTAGGGCTCGGGAGCTTATCCTCGAAATTTCTGCTCAATTTGATCACTCCTTCCTTGTTTTCCAAAAAACAAATATAGCCACTTAAAGTTCATTTCTCTTTTTTTTATCAGCCACGCCTACAGGTCACAGTTGGCAACGGTCCGGGTGAATGAGGACTCATTCGAAGTGGAATTCGACCTGTTAGGGCCTTTTGATATTTTCAGACCGAAAAAATTATCCCCCGAATTTGCATTTACGAAAAACATCGTTTTCCTATAAGAGCCCATGTTAATTTTTCCCGCCACAGCCCCCCTTTAACGTTGTCAGATCGGGCTGAAATTTCAAGGATAAGCTTTCCTGGGGCCTGGAAGTTTATCCTCAAAATCTCAGCTCAATCCGATCACTCCTTCCCTGTTTTCCGAAAACCAAATATCAAGTTTTGTGGGGATTTGCTTGCGTCAAAAATAGATTGCAGAGACTAAAACTAAAGT
Source organism: Artemia sp. Qi Xiang Cuo (assembly GCF_049724085.1). Classification (NCBI taxonomy): domain Eukaryota; kingdom Metazoa; phylum Arthropoda; class Branchiopoda; order Anostraca; family Artemiidae; genus Artemia; species Artemia sp. Qi Xiang Cuo. The sequence goes on along the minus strand of NC_142808.1, from coordinate 25,178,170 downwards.
AAAGAGTGTCTCTGTGGTACAGTGGTGGCTCTTCCTGACTTTCAAGTGGAAGATTCAGTTTCGATTCCCCATCAGAGAAAATTTTTTATATATTGAATTTAAAGTTTAAAAGAAACTCAGTTTCTTTTTTAAATCCAATCTATTAAATCCTTCGGCTCAAGGGGCGTCTCCATAAGAGTATCACTGTCGGCCCTCAGGTTACGGGTAAGTCTCCACTGCTTTGATAACATGTCGTACAACCGCATGCTCGAAGAAAAGTTGAAAAAAGAAAATCTTGCTGTGCATTTGATTTGATTATTCAGGAATTAAAAGCCTTAACACAAGTATCTTCAAGAGCGGGGGGTTTGGGGGCTGCAGCCCTCCAACTTTAGCTCCTGACACGATCAGCTAACACTTAGTCAAGCAATAATAAGTAATAAACTGCACAAAAACGTGCAGAAATTATTTAAAAAAAAACTACGTTTTCTAAAGAGTTAAAGGGGCTGAGTCACAAGTTTGAACCTTAAAACGTACAGAGATTAGGAGGTACAGTTGGGGGGCTGCCGCCCCCCAAACCACCGCTTCCGTATATAAAAGGGTCTGTTCCCTCCTCAACGCCTCGCTCTTTACGCTAAAGTTTTTATTGTTAAAAAAAAGAGTTGTGAGAAAGTCAAACTTTAGCGTAAAGAGCGAGGCGTTGAGGAGGGAACAGCCCCTTTTATATACGGAAGCGGAGGTTTGGGGGGCGGCAGCCTCCCAACTGTACCTCCTAATCCCTGTACGTTTTAAGGTTCGAACTTGTGACTCAGCCTCTTTAACTCTTTATAAAACGTAGTTTTTTTTCAAATAATGATAAATAGAAATACCACTTCATCGATAGTTTGCTTTGCGGTAAAAAATAAAAGTATAGAATTGCCACTGCATAGAACCAGGTGGTTGGGGGCAAGACACCTTTTTTTGGTCTGGAAATAAGATAGAGAATGGGGAACTTTTGGCGGCAGCTGCTATGGAAATTTTATGATTGTATGGGGGGGGGGGGTACCTCCGTCAAGCAGCCCCGCATAGTAAAATTTGAACTGCAACGATGGAAGAATAATAGGAAAGTTATATAATATCGGCAGACCTAATTCTTGGGTACCTTTTCAACCTTTCGAAAAAACTAAGCTCCGGACAAGCGTATACGAAGAGCTATTCCGAAACCTTTAGATTGTTACTATTTTTTTTCTAGATATTTATCCCAGAATTGCCAATATTTTAGCTGTATATGTTTATTTTTGGAATTGTGCCCCCCTTTCCATGTAGAGTTCCGCAAACGCTTCTCGGATCTGTAGACATTTATTGCTTTTACAATTTTAAACAGCAATCTTTTAAAGGTTTCCTGCCACTTCTTAAAGATGGAATATCACGACCACTCCCGTAATCATCGCAAAGTAGTTTTAAACAGTTCGTGGTAACGAACTGTAACTAAGGAGCCCAGTATAAAGATATGGTTTATAATTATAATTTATATACTGTGCTAAGGAGCGATCCGGCTCAATAGTAACCAAAACTTTAAAAAACGGAAATTTGATACCAATAAGTACGACAAAGGAATAATATTTTTATGCTGATTTCAAATATCTAAGTTTCATCAGGTTTAGTCTTACCCATCAAAAGTTACGAGCCTGAGAAAATTTGCCTTATTTTTAAAAAAAGGGGGAAACACCCCTTAAAAGTCATAGAACCTTAATGAAAATCACACGATTAGATTCAGCGTATAAAAGAACCCTATTATAGAAGTTTCAAGGTCCTATCTACAAAAATGTGGAATTTTGTATTTTTTTCCAGAAGAAAGATCACGGATGCGTGTTTATTTATTGATCTTTTTTTTTCCCAGGGTGATCGTATCGAATCAGTGGTCCTAGAATATCGCAGGAGGGCTCATTCGAACAGAAATTAAAGTTTAAAAACTAAAAGTTCTAGTGATCTTTTTAGTGACGAAAAAGTGGAGGGCACCTAGGCCCCTCCCAGGCTCATTTTTTTCCCAAAGTCACCCGATCAAAATTTTTAGATAGCCATTTTGTTCAGCATGGTCGAAAAATACAATAGCTATCTCTTTGAGGATGACTTAATCCCCCACAGTCTAGGGGAGAAGTTCTGCAAGTTATGAACTTTGCCCAATGTTTACATTGGTTATTGTTTACATTGGTATTGGTTATTGGGAAGTATGCAGAAGTTTTCAGGGGGGATGTTTTCTGGTAGTAGGGGGGAGGTGGGTGGGTTAGGAGTTACGTGGGAGGATCTTTCCATGGAGGAAATTTTCGTGCGGAAAGGAGTGTTGCTAGGAAGGGGGTGCCTGATTTCCCACCATTACTTAACTTATGGACCCGAAATTAAATAAAAAAAAACAACAAATTTTTCAACTGAAAGTAAGGAGCACCATCAAAACTTAAGGCGAACAGAAATTATTATGTATATGATTGGTTTCGCCCCCTAGTCATTAACTGGCTCTTTACACTAAAGTTCCTTTGTACTTTCATCAGAGCTATTTATTCTAATAATCGGCCTTTGTGATTAAGGGTCATTCTTAAAGAATTGAAACAAATATTGAACTTTAGCGTAAAGAGCGAGGTATTGACTAGGGTGCGAGCCCCCTAACACACGTAATGAAAATATAGGAATATAGAACTTTGTTACGTAAGTTATTTCGTAAGTTACGCCGGAACAAAATTTCAAGAAAGCCATTTAGCCAAAAAAGTGAAATGAATATGCAAATTTCGTTTTAATTATTCATGTACGGTTGGCCAAAATCAAGCTGAATTAATTGAAAAACGTTCAGAATTTAAATAAAAAAACAAGTTTTTTTAACTGAAAATAAGAAGCAATATTAAAACTTAAAACGAACAGAAATTATTCCGTCTATGAAAGGGGATGTCCCAAAAATCAAAGCTGCATTAATTCGAAAACGTTCAGAAATTAAATAAAAAAAACAAGTTTTTTTTTAACTGAAAGTAAGGAGCGATATTAAAACTTGAAACGAACAGAACTTGTTCCATACATGAAAGGGGTTGTCCCCTCCTCAGCACCTTGCTCTTTACGCTAAAGTTTGACTTGGTCTCACAACTTTATTTTTTAAAACAATAATAAACTTTGGCATAAAGAGCGAGGCGTTGAGGAGGGGACATCCCCTTTCATATACTCTTTACGCTAAAGTTTGACTCTGTCTCACTATTCTATTTTTAAAACCATAAGAAATTAGCGTAAACAGCGAGGCGTTGAGGAGGGGACAGCCCCTTTCATATACGGAATTATTTTTGTTCGTTTCAAGTTTTAATGTCCCTCCTTGCTTTCAGTTGATTTTTTTTTATTTAATATTTAACAGCTTCAAATCGTGATTAACTAATATTCAAGCAAAAATCATAGCAAAACAGATCGAATATTTTCTAAATAGTATTAGTTAGTAACTTTTCTACAATATATCTATTTTCATTAATGACAATGATGATGATTGTAAACTCCGATTAGAAATCGAAAAAAAAATGAGATGCGATTTTTTTTGTAGAATAAACAATAAACCAATAATATTTTTCATATCCCACCCCCTTCTTATATTATGCCATCATCCATAGTGTCGTCGTTGTAAAAGGCACCCCTTTCTTCATTTGCGCTGTCATGATGATTGCTGCTCTTCTGCTACTTTTATTTATAGTATTTCATTTAATTCAGGAACATGTTGAAATCTACGACAACGGAAATACAACCATTTATATCTCGGGAGAAATACTCAAAAGGATATGTCGATTCTTTCTAGTCCTTCTTTATGCAATATTTCTGAAATGCTTTTTCTCTCCTCATTCACAAACCGAAATTAGTGCAATAAATATAAAAAAATGAATCGAATTTCCTATTATTTAAGCCAGGTTCATATACTAAGTTAGGTACATACGCAGGGGACAGTCTTTGGTCTCACTCCTCCCAAGTTATGAGACTCTTTAAGGTTTTGGTTTTAGACGTTCTAGGTTTTATCAAGGAGGCACACTTGTGCCTCTATAAAGAGGCGACCCACCACAATGTTAAGCGAATTCAGGTCCTAGAGGTCACAGAGAGACGGCGGTGATTGCATTTTGTAGCCCAAGCTCAAACTAAGAAACGTTCAAAATTTCATCCTCCTCCGACTTTTTCTTCATGGGGTAAACTGGGCCGGAAGTTTCGACCCTCCAACCACAGCCCCCCTTTAACGTTGTCCGATTGGGCTGAAATATAGAGATTAAGCTTTCCTAGGGCCCGGGAGCTTATCCTCGAAATTTCAGCTCAATCCGATCACTCCTTCCCTGTTTTCAAGAACCCAGATATAGCCACTTAATGTTCATTTCTCTTTTTTTTTGTTAGCCACGCCTACAGGCCACAGTTGGCAACTGATCCGGTTGAATGAGGACTTATTCGAAGCAGAATTTAGCCTGTTAGGGCCTTTTGATATTTTCAGAAAGAAAAAATTATCCCCCGAATTTACATTTACGAAAAACCTCGTTTTCCTATAAGAGCCCATGTTAAATTTTCCCACCACAGCCCCCATTAACGTTGTCCGATCGGGCTGAAATTTGGAGGATAAGCTTTCCTGGGGTCTGGAAGCTTATCCTCGAAATTTCAAGTTTTCCAAAAACCAAATATCAAGTTTTGTGGGGATTTGCTTGCGTCAAAAATAGATTCCACATACTAAAAATACAAATACAATTGTGTCTCTTTGGTACAGCGGTCGATACTCCTGACTGTCAGGCGGAACACCCGGGTTCGATTCCCCGTCAGAGGAAATTTTTTATATACTGAATTTAAAGTTTAAAAAAGAAACTCGGTTTCTTTTTTAAATTATTTGAAAAAAACTACGTTTTCTAAAGAGTTAAAGAGGCTGAGTTACAAGGTCGACCCTTAAAACACCCTGTCGAGAAAGAAAAGAATAATACACAATCATCTAACAGTTAGTCAAGCAATAATAAGTAATAAACTGTACAAAAACGTGCAGAAATTATTTGAAAAAAACTACGTTTTAAAGAGTTAAAGAGGCTGAGTCACAAGTTCGAACCTTAAAACGTACAGAGATTAGAAGGTACAGTTGGGGGGCTGGCGCCCCCCAAACCCCCTGCTTTCGCAGCCTTTAAATAAAAAAAAATAATTTTAAACTGAAAGTAAGGAGCGACATTAAAACTTAAAACGAACAGAATTATTCCGTATATGAAAGGGGCTGTGCCCTCCTCAACGTCTCGCTCTTTACGCTAAAGTTTTTATTGTTTAAAAAAAAGAGTTGTGAGAAAGTCAAACTTTAGGGTAAAGAGCGAGGCGTTGAGGAGGGCACAGCCCCTTTCATATACGGAATAATTTCTGTTCGTTTTAAGTTTTAATGTCGCTCCTTACTTTCAGTCAAAATTTTTTAAAGGCTGCAAAAGCGGGGGGGTTGGGGGGCGGCCCCCCCCCCAACTGTACCTTCTAATCCCTGTACGTTTTAAGGTTCGAACTTGTGACTCAGCCTCTTTAACTCTTTAGAAAACGTAGTTTTTTTCAAATAATTTACATTAGTTTCTGGTTGTTGTCAGCTTGGCTTATTACATAAAATTTCCCTGCTTGTCTTCAGCTTTACTATCACTCGTTACTTTTTTTTAAATATTTTTTTTTTGACAGGTTTCTTAGTATTGATTTTGTTGCAGCGATAGCTGCAATGATGATGTCTAGTGAGAAAAAAAAACTATTTGACGCAGTTCAGGAATGATAACTATTATTTCGATTAAATTTTAATAGTAAAAGTTTATAACAAAAACAAATCTATGAGAATTTCAAAAAAGATCCCGAAGCCCTTCGAAAATGGCGTGAAATCGAAATGAAAAGGCATCATTGGAATCTCCATGGTCGCGAGCCCCAAACATGAGAATTAAAGCGCTTCGCCCTGAAACAACAAGGAAAATCATTTTTGTTTTGCATGGGAAGCACTAACGTGTCTCCTTTTTTACCCAGGACCGCGATATTTTTTGCATGGTTGGAATAAATCTTATTATTTATTTCTAATTATTTTTCTGGTATGGCCAGCAGATTTTCTAAGATCGTAGAGAGATTTCAACGGCCCATTTTAAAGCTACTGCTTACCTACCTGTCATTTGGCACCTCCTGTAGCAGAAAAGTTGGAAATAATAATAAGGTATCATTATAAAATCCATGGTCCTAAGTCTCTAAGTACGTTCGATACCAAAAATATCAGTTTACAATTCATAGTGCCGGCTGATAGTCTCAAAGACAAAGGTTCATTAACAAATTTTCTCGGGATCACAGGGAGCTTCCAAAGTAATTATGATACAAATTGATACGGGATCTTAGATCTGTAAACAGTTTAAAAAGCTAACGAGAGGCTAGTTTAAAACAAAGAAAATCTATAATCACTTACTAATTGTTAAGCAAAACGCTGTCTAATCAATGTACGTACAGCAAAAATAATGTGCATCCTGTTTCTGCAAATATTTCAATCCAGACTGTTGGTATAACTGGAAACTTCCAAAGCTGTCAAATTATTCAATGCGTCTTGTTTTAAGCTGATTTATAATCTTTTCCAAGCAGGTATACTAGAATATTTTTAGGGACTGCCTTTTCCTGAACTTAAGAAACTTTCAATAAAAAAACGCTGTCTAATGGTGTAAGTTCCATTAAATCTGACTATCTCTGACACAAAACTAGAGAAATTAAATGTTTTTTCTAAGATTTTCGGGAAAGTAGGTGTCGACTTTTAGTTTTTTGTCGTTTATTTCGAATCTCTTATCAAAGCCATGCAAGTTAAGGTAAGACTACCCAATCATTTCTGAATAGTTGGGCCATACACACTAAAAAAGCGTGTAATGGACGAGGTAGGATGATTCTTTGAGGTTTCAAACTATTCTTTCAAGCTATTCTTCTTAACTCCCCTTAGTTAGTGAAAACTACAATATGTTTTTTAGAAGAAAAAAACTGCCCATTGAAAAATGTCATTTTTTTAGCTCTTAGGAAAATAACTGAATTTCGTATCTACAAATTTCCAAAGATACTGTAACAATATACCCCTTAGACCCTTTAGCTATGTGACAAAGAAGCAAATATCTTGTGGAAAAGTTCATGGAACGTGAAATTAAACCTAGATTTTATATCCCATTTCAACAAAAAATAAAATTGAATTCTTCAGTTTCATCACCGAAATTAAACTAAAATCTTTTGTAACATCTATTGTGTAGGTTTATAAAATAATCAAAATGATAAAAAAAACTAATAGAAAATTGAATGAGCAAAAATTAATTAAATCGAATTTGTTTTTACAGAAGTAAAGAGTGGAGTGAAGAAGTAAAGATATCAGTAAATTCTAAGATCTAATGTGTTACTGAAAACTGAGCTTGTTTGAGTTTCGCAGAGAACCATTATTGTATGCTAAAAGTTATCGATATCACGGTCAATGAAAGACTATTGAGAGACTTATAAACTAGTCTTTTACTTTTGCAGGCTGATCATGGATTACTCTTATCCTAAGAGGATGTCCTGTTTTCTAAGCTCGTTTTTGTTTTCAGTAAAGCGCCAATTTTTAGACTCCTACAGGTATTGGAAAATATCACGAGTCAATTTTTTTTAAGATATATGTGTAGATCTATCTTGTGTAATCTGCGAAGCGATAATTTTTGATAGTTTTAAGCTTCAACTTTGCTCTTTGCTTCGACAAGAAAAACTTAGTTTTTGTTAATTAGTAAAAAACAAATACGATTCAACTCTATTTCTTTGAAGGCCCTCAAATCTTCTTTAAACTTCAGGTCTTTCTCGCCCTCCAAATAAAGTTCAAACTATTCTGCAATATCAATGTTCAATGGGTTTATTAACAAATGAAAAGAATAAATCACGCATAATCAAAATACTCTATCCATTCCTGGACGCCGAGAACCAAAATCATTACAATTTAACATAATACGCAGAATGGTCACCGCTCCTAATCTCAGACACAACCATACCCCCCATTTGCCAAATAACTAAAACTATTACCTTCCCGTTCTTTACCCTCAGGGGAAACCACCCCGTCATATTTAAAAATCATACATTTGTAATTTAAATTTACTACTTACATTTAATTCTATTTTTTTTTTATTGTTATTAACTATTCATTTGTAATGCTATTAAATGATATTTTACTCTTTTTCTAAATGATGCGAGGGAGCTCCTACCTCTCAGCTCTTCTGGGATCATGTTCCATATCTTTGCACAAGCTATGTTAGGAGTGAAATCTGATCGCACGGTCGGGGTGAGGGGTATTTGCAGGTTTGATGATGATCGGGTATGCAAATTATGATGGTCTGAAATAGGTCAAAATAATCTTTTAAACGGAGATGGCAGCTCTCCAGCTAAAAACTTGAACACAAAGGTCAAGCATGATAGTTGATGCAGGGACCCTAATGACAAGTACTCTTCATTTTTTCCAATTAATATCAGGCATCGTTGATGAATCGAATTCAGTTTTCGCAGGTGGGATTTAAAAGTTTATTGCCAAATCATTGTACAACACTATAAATGGGGTTTTATTAGAGCGTTGTACAGGAGGACCAGCGTTTTCTGCGGCAAAGCGCTTTTCAGTTTTTTATTATTCCAAAATTCAGAGATAGCTTCAACTCTACTGCTTGAATATGATGCACGAATGATAGGTTTTCATCGAGGAGGATTCTTAGGTATTTTGCAAAATGCTTTTCTGGCCGACTAATCACACCTCGGGATGTCTGGATACCACATATCTCCGGATGGACACTTCCAACCCAGGAAAAAAAATAGAACGCAAGATTTCTCAACATTAATAACAAGTCGGTTAGCATCCATCCAGAGATACGTCCCATCCAGAACCTTCCTCAGTTTAGACATGAGCGCTGTCTTATCCGTTTCACAGCAACCAAGCGTGGTGTCATCGGCAAAGGCCACGAGCTCATCATCTTCACCTTCGGACTGGAGGGAGTTTTCATCCTGGCACAAGTAACAGCAGCGAAGATTTGTTCGTGCCGGGTTCAGCACTCGACTCAGATCGTTAACATGGATCAGGAAAAGTAATGGTCCTAATATTGAGCCCTGGGGGACACCACAGTTAACGAGCACATCGTTTCCATTGTTTCCACATCGTTTTTTCTCCCAAATAAATCCTGCGGTCCCTCAGATATGATCTGAACCAATCCGGAGCTTCACCTCTTATTCCTATATGTTCCAGTTTCCCGAGGAGAATCGAATGGTACATGCTATCAAATGCTTTCCTGATAACAAGCAGAACCGCTGCAGGTAGTAGACCAGAATCCAAAGCTTTGTTTATCCATAAACTTAACGCCTTTAGTGCATCCTGTGTGGAGTGCCCTGGTCTGAACCCAAACTGGCGATTATTAAGAAACCCTTTCTTCTCCAGAAACTTGAGTAGCTGCTGTTGCATAGGTTTTTCAAAAACTTTTCAAAAAACTGAGAGTATAGAAATAGGTCTCTAATTAGCCGGGTCAACTCAAGAACCCCCCTTGTGCAGTGGAATTATTTTAGCTTTCTTTAGCAGTTCTGGGAAAGTGCCCTTGTGCAGAGACAAATTTATGAGGTAAGTAAGTGGCTCTATGATTGAAGGGGCAACTGCTTTTAACACTTTGGTATGTACTCGGTTGAACCCAGAAGCCAAATTGCCTCTTAGATTCAGTACAATTAGCAGAATTTCAGATGGAGAGACAGGTGCTATTGCCATGGACTTAGTGCATGCCGGGCCAAGGTAATCTTTAAAACTCTTTGCAGAATTCCCAACAGAATCTGCTGTTTTTCGGCCCACTTCTGCAAAAAATGTTCCCAATGCATGTGCAACGTTATCTGGTCCTGTTACTGTCTCCCCATTGACAGATAATTTAGATGGAAGCTCAGGTGGGAGGCTGCAGGGACGCAGTATAAAGTTAACAACCTTCCATATTTTCCGAGAATTTTTGCCATTTTCAGCTATTTTCCCACTAAAATAATCTCGTTTAGCTTTACGTAGAACTGATCGAAGACATTTTTTATATTTTTCATATTTCTCCAGCGTTGCAATGCATGGGTCATTTGTGTAATCCATCCACAGTCTATTTTTCCTGTTGATACACTGGAGCAGTCCATGACTAATCCAAGGGCTTATGGGTTGATTTTTCCGTCCCGTCTTTCTTGAACGCTTTTCACAACAGCAATCCGTATATATTCTCATGAAAATGTTATGAAATTCCTCAAATTCTGAATTAATATCATCTGTACTCTTTCCCAACACTTTCCCAGGATGTGCTCTCCAGATTTTGATTAAGAGTTTTCAAGTTCTCGTCATTCAGATTCCAGGTAGTGAACCCCTGCTTAATTCCAGCATTAGGCTTTGGATATTTATGCTGTATGTTGAATTTTGTAAGCAGAGGGAAGTGATCTAAAGTTTTGGATAGAAGAACGGAGGCTGATGTTGGAGGCAGAGTCGAAAAAATGTTGTCAAACAGTGAGTAAGAAATCACAGTTACTCGGAATGGAATCGTCGTCGAGGGGTATATATTCAAATCAGTGATCATACTAAGCAGATCTGTCGCACCGGAAGATAGAGGAAGAGTAAGATTGATGTTGAAGTCCCCCACTAAGAGAGCTTCATTCCCTTGTTTCTCTAGACGATCCGATATTTGGTTTAAGTTTTCCAAGAATGAAGAAACAGATCCTGCCGGTGGGCGGTAGATTGAGTGATTCATAAATTCCTTCTATATTCTGGGTTAATTCTTTGTTAATGCATACCGAGTACTCTTGCCGTGTGTAAATAACTAAACCTCCTCTCTTCAATGCTGTTCTGTGCAAAAAATGGGAAGTATATCCAGGTATTTCCAGAAGGGTATCTGTTTGTCTTGTTAAAAAGGTTTCGCAAAGTCCGACTACATCTGGCTGCAACTGTTGACAAAGAGTCGTTAGATCCTTGAACGATGAGCATAACCCTTGACAGTTCAGTTGAAGAACAGTGAGCTGAGAGTCAGAGCGTCGCGTACTTAAATTACACACTTCTTCATAACGGCTTCTAGGATTTTTACTTTTATCAAATAACGGGGTATCTGATTCATTATTAATTTCTAAATCAAAAATATTTTCTAAATCCAAAAAATTTTCTTCCAGCTCTACTAATCTAGCATTACTTTGGCTTGTCGACGAGGAGGCACCCTAGGGAGAAATAGAACAGGAATTCATTATTTATCAACATACAGAAGAGAGGCAATGGCAGTACGTTGAAGAAGCATAGTAGACCACTCTGAAGTTTATAAACCCGTACTTTTCTTATAACTCTGGAAAAGAAAAACAAAGCAAGAACACACGAAAAGGAAAAACATCTCATTGGATAAACAGAAATCAAGAATACGCAAGCGGCAAATTATACATAAACACTCTCTCATGGCGCAGTTATAATACTTTTTAAATTTAAACTTTTCATCAATTTTACTACTCTATTTTTACCAATATTCACTCCTAATTACTTCAGTATTATTGCTGCCCCACAAACCTCACAAAGTATTAACAAAAAATGGAAAAATTCTAAGCGTCCGAATTAGAATCATTCGCATCGTCCGAGCCAGTGCGGGGAAGCTTGAGCAGATCGTAGCATTCGTTTGGACACTTCATCCACTGAGCCGTCTTTGCTTTCTTGGTTTCCAACCAAAGTTTGATCCCTTTTTGGATCAGACGCGTTTCCGCTATTTTCTCACTCGCTACTTTTGAAGAATCAGCGCAGTAACATTGGTAATATTATTCCTTGATCATTTGCATCATATCATTGTAGTTTTTCTAATTTAACGCAAAATTTAATGCAAGTTCTCCACTCCATTATCTTCAAAATAAAAGTGCTCGTCTGGCTTCCAAAATAAAATTAATAATTATACTTTACTCTCCAAACACAAAGAGCAAGTTCAGGAGACATGACGTTTATATCTAGCCTCTGGACCGAGAAACAAGAAAATATGGGCTCAAGATAATGGACTACGGGTTAAGTGGGAAGTTAGAATACTTCCCACTTAAAAAGAAAGTGCGTAAAGACTTGATATCTATAAGTAAATATATCGAAAAAATACAAGTTTTTTTTTCAAGTAATACTATTGACGGACGTCAAAATTTAAACCTACTGAACTTATTCTGTAAGTGTCTCAATCCCCAGTAGTTCACAATATAGTTTTATCAGAACTTTACTGAAAGAATTTTTAGTCCAAATAAATAAACAAAATATATTTTCGTAACTGAAAGTAAGGAGCAACATTAAAACTAAAAACGTACAATATTATTCCGTATATGAAAGGGGCTGCCCCCTTCTCAACACCTCGCTCTCTAAGCTAAAGTCTGACTCTTTGTCACAGCCCTACTTTTTAATGTAATGCAAAAACTTCAGCGAGAACAGAAAGTTGCTGAGGAGGGGTAGCCCCTTTCATATACAGAATAATTTCTGTTCCTTTTAAGTTTTAATATTGCTCCTTACTTTCAGATAAAAAAACTTGTATTCTTTTAAATTTAATTTCTGAGACGCAAAATGGTGCACCCGATTTTTGAAGGCCATATGACAAAATTAATCCATCAAAATTAATCCATAATAAACAAAATTATTGTTCAATATGTGGATAATGCAAATTAACTTTTTGTTCTTTTCCCAAGTAAGAAATATAAGTATGAATAAAGTAATTTCCCAAGTAAGAAATATAAGTATGAATAAAGTAAGAATTATTTTCTTAACATGTCTGCTTCTCAATAGCCCCATTTATTTGTTATTACCATTGGTTCTTGCTGTAAAATAACATCAATAACGAAAAAAAGGAAATAAAAAAAATAACCTAAGACATTACCTAGCCTATTAATGGATTTCCAGAGAAGGGAAAATTATATTTTGAAACAATCCTGAATCAGGAATCAAATAAAGCTACTCCTTTGTTACCACACTGCTCATTTCATATTTGAAAATAAGATACAATTTAAAATAATGTTTCATTTTATTCTCAACTTAATTTCCTTTTCAAACATAATAGGCCTAATTTCTGCTGTTGCTAGCCTGACCTACGTATATTAATTATTTATTATAATAGAAAGGTTCCCCCACCCCCCCCCTCCTCAATACCTCGCTCTTCACGCTAAAGTTTTTAGTACTTTTAAAAGAGTTTCTTATTCTAATTAAACGACCCTTGTGCTTCAGGAATCGTTTTTAAAGAATTGGAACAAAAAATAATACTTTAGCGTAATAAGCAAGGTATTGGGGAGGGGTAACCCCATAAGAAACGAAATAATCTTTGTTCGTTTTAAGTTTTAATATTGCTCCTTAATTTCAGTTGAAAAATCTTGTTTTTTTTTAAATTTAATTTCTGATCATTTTATAAATAATTTTTGAAATAAATATTCCCTCCATGGAAAATTCCCTCCCCACAGAAGTTTTCTCAAAGTAAAGCTCTTGTCAAAAAAAATAAACCCCGCCCACTCACCTGAGAAATCCCCCCGGACAATTCCATCCTCGCTGAACATCCTCTAGGAAATTTCTCGCGGCCGTTTTCAAAACATGTCGGAAATCCCACTCCATAGAAAAATTTCCCCGGAAGTGCCACCACCCCCAGTGTATTATTTTATGTCAAAATTCAAGTCATTACTCTTGCTTTTTCAAAAAAAAGTTAGAGAATAACCAGTTTTGATCTGATAACCCCTCAAATGCCAGGCGAACGCTACCACAACAGCCACCAAGGCTACGAGATGTACACTGCAAATACGAATACTATAATTGGACAATATTGCCAAATTTCACAACTTACAGCAATTTCTCCAGGGGCTCTGGGGGTCATATTATCCCCAAAGGCTTATTTATTGGACCAAGCTGTTATTCTGAAGAAAATGGCTATCTCAAAATTTTGATCGGACGACTTGGGGGGAAAAGGAGGAGGGTAGGTAGGCGGGATAACTGACCTCCAACCTTTTTGGTGACTTAAAAAGGGCACTAGAACTTTTAATTTCTGTTCGAATGAGCCCTCTGACAATCTTCTACGACCATTTTTTCGATACGGTTCCCCTTATATCACCATAATTGCGTAATTTACGGCCCTTTCCCAGGGACTATGTAGGGTCATATCATCACCAAAAGCACAGTTATTGGATCTTTGCTCCATACTGTGTTCGGGAGACTATAGAGGAGAGGGCTCAGGGGGACGGGAGGATAGGTGCCCCCAATTCTTTTTTGTCACTTGGAAAGGGCACTAAAACTTTCAACTTCCGTTCGAATGAGTCCTTTGTCGATCTTCTAGGACCATTGTTTCGATACGATCACCCCAGGAAAAAAAACCCATCCGTGATCCAAAAAATACAAAATTCCGCATTATTGTAGATCTGTTCTTGAAACCTCTATAGTTGAGTTCTCCCATATGCTCAATCTTTTGATGTGATCAAATAAAAAAAAACAAGTTTTTTTAACTGAAAGTAAGGAACGACGTTAAAACTTAAAACGAACAGAAATTATTCCGTATATGAAAGGGGCTGTCCCCTCCTCAAAGCCTCGGTCTTTACACTAAAATTCTTTATTGTTTAAAAAAAAATTGAGTTGTGAGAAAGTCAAACTTTAGCGTAAAGAGCGGGGCGTTGAGGAGGGGACAGCCCCTTTCATATACGGAATAATTTATGTGTTTGATCGGGTGACTTTGGGAAAAAATGTGCGTTGGAGGGGGCCTAGTTGCCCTCCATTTTTTTGTTCACTTAAAAGGGCACTAGAACTTTTAATTTCCGTTCCAATGAGCCCTCCACGATATTCTAGGACCACTGGGTCGATACGATCACCCCTGGGGAAAAAAAAAACAAATAAACACGCATCCGTGATCTTTGTTCTGGCAAAAAATGCAAAATTCCACATTTTTGTAGATAGGAGCTTGAAACCTGTGCAGTAGTGTTATCTATTACGCTGAATATGATGGTATGATTTTCATTAAGGTTCTATAACTTTTAGGGGGTCTTTCCCCCTTTTTTCGAAAACCAGCCAAATTTTCTCAGGCACGTAACATTTTGATGGGTAGAACTAAACACGATGAAACTTATATATTTGAAATCAGGATTAAGATCTGATTCTTTTGATGTATCTGTTGGTATCAAAGTCCCGTTTTCTAGAGTTTTGGTTACCATTGAGCCGGGTCGCTCCTTACTTACAGTTTGTTACCACGAACTGTTTAATACACACCAATTAGCTCTTTTATTTTTGAAGCAATATAAAAAAAACCCACTTCTTATCCCGTTCCCATTGCCCTTGTGATACAGCAGTTCGTTAGGTACTAGTGAAAAATAAAACTTTAGAATTAAAGATGGTTGACTGAGGATGGGGGGGGGACAAGCCTCGTCACATACTATATTATTCTGTATCGTCTATAATTTTAAAATTGCTCTCTACGTTCACTTTAGAAATAGTTGGTTATAAGTTAATTTCTTGTTCATTTTGAATGGCATGTTCGGCTTTGTTCTAAATGTGAGGAGACTACCGCACTGTCGGTTCTTTACAAATAAATTTTAACATTTACATAATGATGCTTCGAAGAAAAGGAATCATAAAGTACATTTTGTTTTTCAAAATGAGATGGAATTTTCTTAGATAAACAATTGTTTCCAGAATGAGAAGGAATCTTTCATCCAACTTTTCAGCCAGTTTGTGCATTTTATCCAGTACTTACGAATTATTTCATGGAAGTATAGCTATGAGAAACACAAAATACTTTGATGAAAATTATAGTTGCAGCAATTACTGCAGCCTAATAAAGAGCGAACCCCGCCATTAAGGAACTGCTTTTTGCTGAATATGAGTTTTGATTCATTGATTTATTTATTGTGGGGGTTTTGTTGATATGATGTCCCCGGTGAAAAAGTATAATATATGATATTATTTTGTATTTATTGTTTAGTGTGTTGGTATTAGTGGTATCAGTGGCCAAGTGTTCTTTTTGTTTTAAGGATTTTGTTTTCTCTACCTCCCCCATGGACAAGCTTTACTTTTTAGGGGAAGTAGCAACAATTTTTTGTTTATGGGTTTTGTCAAAAAATCCTACTCTCTCTCAGCCCATCTTAACGGAACACTTAAATAGATGAATGTCCAGAATGACCACTATTATACGGGTTTAACTTAACAGTGCAAAAACAAATTTTCAGGATTTTTCCAACAGAACTAGAGCCCACTCAAAAATGGCAGCCGATCCTAATAAATTTTCTGAAAACGGAGCTTGGTTTAATTATTTAGAAAATTATAACTGTACACTAAAAGCAATCGATATCGTGGCCTATGAAAGGCTATTGAAATAATTTTAAATGGTTTTTTGTTTTCTGAAGACTATTTATGGCATTTTTCGGATGCTAAGAGAACATTCTGGTTTTTGCTTCGGTTTTGTCTTTTTAGTAAAGCAATAGTTTTTAGAATTCTACAAACGAAGGGATATATCACGAATCAGTTTATTTGAGCTAGTTTTGTAGAGATATCTCGCGTAATCGACGAGGCAGTGATTTTTGTTCATTTTAAGCTTCAATTTGGAAAACATTAATATACCTAAGATCCTGAACTCAAAACTTTATAACATGTCTACTATTTCCAAAGATTTATTAAGGAAACCTTTTGAGGTAAAATGCTATTTTTTTTTAACTTCGAGCCCTTTTCCCGGCTGTTACACTGGTCATGCGACATCCAAAGACATTTTTTTTTGTAGGTCAGCCTCTATGCTTAAGTTAGATACCCTGAAATTTTAAACAAAACCGTGAGTAGTGATGATCCTATTGATAGTAAACCTGCAAGCCAGTAGAAGGGACCCTAGTACTCGTGACATGACACCATATATGGGCATAGAGTCCCTAGGGAGAACACCTGTGCTGTCAGTCCCACGCCCACACCATATATGGGCATTCAGTCCCTAGGGAGAACACCTGTGCTGTCAGTCGTGACGGGGCACCATATACGGGCAAGGACTCCCTAGGGGAAATGGATTTCTGAGAATTGATTCCCGGGCAAAGTTTATTAATGTCTTTGATGTATTTCCAAGGAGAATTGTCTCCGGGCGAAGTTCATTAATGTCTTTGGAGTTCTTCCAGGAGAATTGTTTCCGGGTGAATTTTGCAAATGCGCATTAACGGTGGGGAAGAGATATTTTGACCTTAGAGATGAAGAGATTAACGCGGGAAAGGGTTTCCTAGTAATTTGAAATGTGATAGCGCAGGGATGCCAAAGACAAAAGGAACACGCAGAAGTTACGTTTAGGGGTTATTTGAGCGAAACCGTTTTAGACATTTTAGGGAATTATTTCGGCGAAACAGTTAGAGACATTTTAAAAGATGATTTTAGAAGATGTTTTAGAAGAGGATTTGAGGGTGAAACTCTGTGGTTGTTATAATACACAAGTTCCATTTGAACAGTGTTGTGAGGTCCCCTACCCCAACCCCAAAGGGCCCCGATCCCCCTACCCCAACCCCAAAGGAACCCCCCCCCCCAAAGGAACCCCCACGTGTGTGTGTGTGTGTTTAAGTTTTTTTTTGTAAGTTTATTTGTGTAAGATTTTTTGTGTGTGTAAGTTTATGTTTGTTTTTAATTTTTTTTGTGTGTGTAAGTTTTTGTGTGTGTGTAAGTTTTTGTGTGTGTGTAAGTTTTTGTGCGTGGATGTAAGTTTTTGTGTGTGCGTAAGTTTTTGTGTGTGTGTAAGTTTTTGCGTGTGGGTGTTAGTTTTTGTGTGTGTGTGTCATTTTTTTTGTGTGTGTTTTAGTTTTTGTGAGTGTGTAAATTTTTGTGTTTTTGTTATTTTTTGTATGTTTTTAAGTTTTTGTGTGTGTGTTTTAGTTTTTGTGTTTGTGTTAGTTTTTTTGTGTGTGTAATTATTTTTGTGTGTTAGTTTTTTGTGTGTGTGTAAGTTTTTATGTGTGTGAAAGTTTTTGTGTGTGTGTAAGTTTTTGTGTGTGTGTAAGTTTTTGTGTGTGTGTGTAAGTTTTTGTGTGTGGCTGTAAGTTTTTGTGTGTGTGTAAGTTTTTGTGTGTATGTAAGTTTTTTTGTGAGTGTAAGTTTTTTTGTGTGTGTGTTTGTGTGTAAGTTTGTTTGTGTGTGTGTAAGTTTTTATGTGTGTAAGTTTTTGTGTGTGTGTAAGTTTTTGTGTGTTTTTAATTTTTTTTGTTTTTGTAAGTTTTTTTTTGGTGTGTTTGTGTAAGTTTTTGTGTGTGTGTAAGTTTTTGTGTGTGTGTAAGTTTTTGTGTGTGTGTAAGTTTTTGTGTGTGGGTGTAAGTTTTTGTGTGTGTGTAATTTTGTGTTTGTGTGTGTAAGTTTTTGTGTGTGTAAGTTTTTGTGTGTGTTAGTTTTTTTGTGTGTGTAAGTTTTGTTGTGTGTGTGTAAGGTTTTGTGTGTGTTTTAGTTTTTGTGTGTGTGTTAGTGTTTGTGTGTGTGTTAGTTTTTGTGTGTGTGTAAGTTTTTGTTTGTGTTTAAGTTTTTGTGTGTGGGTGTAAGTTTTTGTGTGTGTGTCTGTAAGTTTTTGTATGTGTGTGTAAGTTTTTTGTGTGTGTGTAAGTGTTTTTTTGTGTGTAAGTTTTTTTGTGTGTAAGTTTTTGTGTGTGTGTAAGTTTTTGTGTATGTGTTAGTTTTTGTGTGTGTGTAAGTTTTTTTGTGTGTGTAAGTTTTTGTTTGTGTGTTAGTTTTTGTGTGTGTTTTAGTTTTTTTTTGTGTCTAAGTTTTTTTGTTTGTGTGTATGTGTGTGTGTGTGTTTGTGTGTTTGTGTGTGTGTGTGTTAGTTTTTGTGTGTGTGTAATTTTTTGTGTGTGTGTGTGAGTTTTTGTGTGTTTGTCTGTTTGTGTGTGTGTGTGTGTGTGTGTGTGTGTTTGTGTGTGTGTGTAAGTTTTTGTGTGTGTGTAATTTTTTGTGTGTGCCCATTTTGAAGTTGGAAAATATTTATATTATTTGGATAAATGGAAATGATCAATAACTTAAGTTCTTTTTCATTGAGAATATTTAGAATAGAACTTGATATTTTCTTCACTTCGTTCAGAAAATTGTAAATTGAACTAGAACTTTTTATTTTCTGGGAAAATATTCACAACTATGCTTTAACTTTTTCTATCTTCTTCGGGAACATTTAAAATATAACTTTAAATTTCTTTATGTCTTTGGTGAACTTAAAACTGAAGTGGAAGATTTTTATTTTCTCCAGAGAAAATAAAAAGCTTCCACAGATTATTTTCCATGAAGATAAAAAGTTTCACTTTAATTCTAAATTTTCTTAAATTTAATTCCGACCTTTCTCAAAGAGATGAAAAAATTTAAAGTTCTGTTCCAAATATTTTCCCGGAAGAAGAAAAGTTCAACTTCGATTCTGAATTTTCTCAATGAAAATGAAATAAGTTATTGATCAATTCTATTTTCCTAAAATAATATAAAATTTTACACTTCAATTCAGCTTTTTCTCAAAGAGATGAAAAAATTTAAAATACTGTTCCAAATTTTTAATAGAAGATAGAAAAGTTCAAGTTCTCTTCTGAATTTTACCAAAGAACGTAATTCAATTCTAAGTCCTCCAGAGAAAATAAAAAGCTTCCACTTCAGTTTTAAGTTCACCAAGACATAAAAAATTTAAAGTTCAGTTCTAAATTTTTCCATAGAAGATAAGAAAAGTTATACTATGATTGTGATTATTTTCCATGAAGATAAAATGTTTCACTTTAATTCTAAATTTTCTTAAAGTCAGTTCCGACCTTTCTCAAAGAGATGAAAAAAATTAAAGTTCTGTTCCAAATATTTTCCCGGAAGAAGAAAAGTTCAACTTCGATTCTGAATTTTCTCAATGAAAATGAAATAAGTTATTGATCGATTCTATTTTCACAAAATAATATAAAAAATTTCCACTTCAGTTCAGATTTTTCTCAAAGAGATGAAAAATTTAAAATACTATTCCAAATTTTTCATAGAAGATAGAAAAGTTGAAGTTCTCTTCTGAATTTTAACAACGAACACAATTCAATTCTAATTTCTCCAGAGAAAATAAAAAGCTCGCGCTTCAGTTTTAAGTTCACCAAGACATAACAAATTTAAAGTTCTGTTCTAAATTTTTCCGTAGAAGATAGAAAAAGTTATACTATGATTGTGATTATTTTCCATGAAAATAAAAAGTTCCACTTTAATTCTAAATTTTCTTAAATTCAGTTCCGACTTTTCACATAGAGATGAAAAAAATTTAAAGTTCTCTTCCAAATTTTTCATAGAAGATTGGAAAAGTTATACTTTGATCGTGAATATTAAAGTTCTCTTCTGAATCTTACCAAAGAACACAATTCAATTCTAATTTCTCCAGAGAAAATAAAAAGCTTCCACTTCAGTTTTAAGTTCACCAAGACATAAAAAATTTAAAGTCCAGTTCTAAATTTTTCCATAGAAGATAGGAAAAGTTATACTATGATTGTGATTATTTTCTATGAAGATAAAAAGTTTCACTTCAATTTTAAATTTTCTCAAAGAAGTGAAGAAAAGTTCTACTTCGATTCTGAATTTTCTCAATGAAAATGAAATAAGTTATTGATCAATTCTATTTTCCCAAAATAATATAAAAATTTTCCACTTCAGTTCAGATTTTTCTCAAACAGATGAAAAGATTTAAAATACTGTTCCAAATTTTTCATAGAAGATAGAAAAGTTCAAGTTCTCTTCTGAGTTTTACCAAAGAACATAATTCAATTCTAATTTCTCCAGATAAAATAAAAAGCTTCCACGTCAGTTTTAAGTTCACCAAGACATAAAAAATGTAAAGTTCAGTTCTAAGTTTTTCAATGGAAGATAGGAAAAGTTATACTATGATTACGATTATTTTCCATGAAGATAAAAAGTTTCACTTTAATTCTATATTTTCTTAAATTCACTTCCGACTTTTCACAAAGAGATGAAAAAATTTAAAATTATGTTCCAAATTTTTCATAGAAGATAGAAAAAGTTATACATTGATCGTGATTATTCAAGTTCTATTCTGAATTTTACCAAAGAACACAATTTGATTCTAATTTTCTCCAGAGAAAATAAAAAGCTTCCTCTTCAGTTTTAAGTTCACCAAGACATAAAAATTTAAAGTTCCGCTCTAAATTTTTCCGTAAAAGATAGGAAAAGTTATATTATGATTGTGATTATTTTCCATTAAGATCAAAAGTTTCACTTTAATTCTAAATTTTCTTAAATTCAGTTCCGACTTTTCTCAAAGAGATGAAAAAATTTAAAGTTCTGTTCCAAATTTTTCATAGAAGATAGGAAAAGTTATACTTTGATTGCGAATATTCTTCATGAAGCTATGGAGCTCCACTTTAATTCTGAGTTTTCTCGAAGAAGTGCAAAATGTACAAGTTTTCTTCTGAATTTTCTTAGAGAAGAGAAAAAAAAAGTTAGCTCAATTCTGAAATTTACCAATGAAAATTGAAAAAGCTTCCTTTTCAGTTAATAATTTCTCAAAGACATAAAAATTTAAAGTTTAATTCTAAATTTTTCCATAGAAGATAGGAATGGCTATACTATGATTGTGATTATTTTCCATGAAGATAAAAAGTTTCACTTTATTTCTAATTTTTCTTAAATTCACTTCATTCATCTAACCACCAAAAACAATAGGTTAGGTTAGGTATAAATAAATATTAATAAATAATTAGAAACATTTATCCATTTTTAAGTTAGGTTAGGTTAACTTATCATGAGCGCTCATGATAAGCTAACCTACCCTAACTTAAACATGGTAAAAAGATTAAATTAGGTTAGGTTAGGCTAGATTAAGTTAGGTTAGGTTAGGTTAGCCTACCTACGCGCGCGTACGTAGGCTAATCTAACCTAACCTAACTTAATCTAGCCTAACCTAACCTAATTTAATCTTTTTACCATGTTTAAGTTAGGTTAGGTTAGCTTATCATGAGCGCTCATGATAAGTTAACATAACCAAACTTAAACATGGAGAAACGTTTCTAATTATTTATTAATATTTATTTATACCTAACCTAACCTAACCTATTGTTTTTGGTGGTTAGATGAATGAAGTGAATTTAAGAAAAATTAGAAATAAAGTGAAACTTTTTATCTTCATGGAAAATAATCACAATCATAGTATAGCCATTCCTATCTTCTATGGAAAAATTTAGAATTAAACTTTAAATTTTTTATGTCTTTGAGAAATTAGGAACTGAAATGGAAGCTTTTTCATTTTCCATTGGGAAATTTCAGAATTGAGCTAACTATTTTTTCTCTTCTCTAAGAAAATTCAGAAGAGAACTTGTACATTTTGCACTTCTTCGAGAAAACTCAGAATTAAAGTGGAGCTCCATATCTTCATGAAGAATATTCACAATCAAAGTATAACTTTTCCTATCTTCTATGAAAAATTGGGAACAGAACTTTAAATTTTTTCATCTCTTTGAGAAAAATCGGAACTGAATTTAAGAAAATTTAGAATTAAAGTTAAACTTTTTATCTTCATGGAAAATAATCACAATCATAATATAACTTTTCCTATCTTCTACGGAAAAATTTAGAACTGGAGTTTAAATTTTTTGTGTCTTGGTGAACTTAAAACTGAAGTGGAAGCTTTTTATTTTCTCTGGAGAAATTAGAATCGAATTGTGTTCTTTGGTAAAATTTAAAATAGAACTTGAATATTAAGAATCAAAGTATAACTTTTTCTATCTTCTATGAAAAATTTGGAACATAACTTTAAATTTTTTCATCTCTTTATGAAAAGTCACAAGTGAATTTACGAAAGTATAGAATTAAAGTGAAACTTTTTATCTTCATGGAAAATAATCACAATCATAGTATAACTTTTACTATCTTCTATCGAAAAATTTAGAACTGAACTTTAAATTTTTTATGTTTTGGTGAACTTAAAACTGACGTGGAAGCTTTTTATTTTCTCTGGAGTAATTAGAATTGAATTATGTTCTTTGGTAAAATTCAGAAGAGTACTTGAGCTTTTCTATCTTCTATGAAAAATTTGGAACAGTATTTTAAATTTTTTCATCTGTTTGAGAAAAATTTGAACTGAAGTGGAAAATTTTTATATTTTTTTGGGAAAATAGAATTGATCAATAACTTATTTCATTTTCATTGAGAAAATTCAGAATCGAAGTAGAACTTTTCTTCACTTCTTTGAGAAAATTTAAAATTGAAGTGATACTTTTTATCTTCATAGAAAATAATCACAGTCATAGTATAACTTTTCCTATCTTCCATGGAAAAATTTAGAACTGGACTTTAAATTTTTTATGTCTTGGTGAACTTAAAACTGAAGTGGAAGCTTTTTATTTTCTCTGGAGAAATTAGAATTGAATTGTGTTCTTTGGTAAAATTCAGAAGAGAAATTGAATATTCACTATCAAAGTATAACTTTTCCAATCTTCTATGAAAAATTTGGAAGAGAACTTAAAATTTTTTTCATCTCTATGTGAAAAGTCGGAACTGAATTTAAGAAAATTTAGAATTAAAGTGAAACTTTTTATCTTCATGGAAAATAATCACAATCATAGTATAACTTTTCCTATCTTCTACGGAAAAATTTAGAACTGAACTTTAAATTTTTTATGTATTGGTGAACTTAAAACTGAAGTGGAAGCTTTTTATTTTCTCTGGAGAAATTAGAATTGAATTGTGTTCGTTGGTAAAATTCAGGAGAGAACTTCAACTTTTCTATCTTCTATGAAAAATTTGGAATAGTATTTTAAATTTTTCATCTCTTTGAGAAAAATCTGAACTGAAGTGGAAAATTTTTATATTATTTTGTGAAAATAGAATTGATCAATAACTTATTTCATTTTCATTGAGAAAATTCAGAATCGAAGTTGAACTTTTCATCTTCCGGGAAAATATTTGGAACAGAACTTTAAATTTTTTCATCTCTTTGAGAAAGGTCGGAATTGAATTTCAGAAAATTTAGAATTAAAGTGAAACTTTTTATCTTCATGGAAAATAATCACAATCATAGTATAAATTTTCCTATCTTCTACGGAAAAATTTAGAACTGAACTTTAAATTTTTTATGTCTTGGTGAACTTAAAACTGAAGTGGAAGCTTTATATTTTCTCTGGAGAAATTAGAATTGAATTATGTTCTTTGGTAAAATTCAGAAGAGAACTTGAACTTTTCTATCTTCTAAGAAAAATTTGGAACAGTATTTTAAATTTTTTCATCTCTTTGAGAAAAAGCTGAATTGAAGTGTAAAATTTTATATTATTATAGGAAAATAGAATTGATCAATAACTTATTTCATTTTCATTGAGAAAATTCAGAATCGAAGTTGAACTTTTCTTCTTCTGGGAAAATATTTGGAACAGAACCTTAAATTTTGTCATCTCTTTGAGAAAGGTTGGAATTGAATTTAAGAAAATTTAGAATTAAAGTGAAACTTTTTATGTTCATGGAAAATAATCTGTGGAAGCTTTTTATTTTCTCGGGAGAAAATAAAAATCTTCCACTTCAGTTTTAAGTTCACCAAAGACATAAAGAAATTTAAAGTTCTATTCTAAATTTTTCCGTAGTAGATAGAAAAAGCTATAGCATACTTGTGAATATTTTCCCGGAAGATACAAAGTTTTAGTTCAATTTTTAATTTTCTCAACGAAGTGAAGAAAAGTTCAAGTTCTATTCTGAATTTTCTCAATGAAAAAGAAATTAGTTATTGATCATTTCTATTTTTCCAAATAATATAAATATTTTCCAACTTCAAAATGGGCACACACTAAAACTTAAACACACAAAAAAACTTACACACAAACACACACACACACAAAAACTTACACACACACAAAAACTTACACAAACACACAAAAATTTAAAAACACACAAAAACTTAGACACACACACAAAAACTTACACACACACACACACACACAAAAAAATAAAAAACACACAAAAACTTACACACACACAAAAACTTACACACACACAAAACTTACACACACACAAAAACTTACACAAAAAAAAAAAATTACACACACATAAAAACTTACACACAAAAAAACTTACACACACACAAAAACATACACGCACACAAACACTTACACACACACAAAAACTAAAACACACAAAAAAAATAACACACACACACACACAAATACTTACACACACACACACACACACACAACAACTTACAGACACACAAAACTTACAAACACACACACAAACTTACACACGCACAAAAGCTTACACACACACAAAAACTTACAAACACACAAAAACTTACACACACACAAAAACTTACACACACAAAAAACTTACACACATAAAAAAACTAACACACACACACACAAAAACTTACACACACACAAAAACTTACACACACAAAAACTTACACACACACAAAAAATTACACACACACAAAAAATTACACCCACACACAAAAACTTACACACGCACAAAAACTTACACACATACAAAAAGTTACACTCACACAAAACTTACACACACACACACAAAAACTTACACACACACAGAAGAACTTACACCCACATGCACAAAATTACACACACACACAAAAGCTTACTCAAACACACAAAAACTTACACACACACACAAAAACTTACCCACAAAAGAACAATTACACACACACAAAAACATACACACACACAAGATCTAACACACAAACAAAAACTTACACACACACAAAAACAAAACCCTACACAAAAACATACACACACACAAAAACTAACAAACACAAAAAAATTTAAACACACACACGCACACAAAAACTTACACACACACAAAAACTTACACACACACACAAAAACTTACACACACACAAAAAATTACACACATAAAAACTTACACACACACAAACAAACTTACACACAAACACAAAACAAAATCTTACACTCACACAAAAACTTACAAAAAAACAAAAACTTACACACACACAAAAACTTACACAAACAAAAAAATTTACACCCACACACAAAAACTAACAAACACAAAAAAACTAACACACACACAAAAATTTACACACACACAAAAACAAAAACACACACAAAAAAAAAAACACACAAAAACAAAATAACCCAAACAAAAAGAAAAATACACACACAAAAACTTACACACACACAAAAAAATTACACACACACAAAAACTAAAAAAAAAACAGAAAATAAAACAAACACAAAAAAAAAAAACAAAAAAAAAAATTACAAAAACACAAAAAAAATTACACACACACACAAAAACTTACACACACACAAAAACTTACACACACACAAAAACTTACGTCCACACACAAAAACTTACACACACACAAAAACTTACACACACACAAAAACTTACACACACACAAAAGCTTACACACACAAAAACCTACACACACACACACACACACAAACTTATACACACACACACACAAAAACTTACACACACACACAAAAACTTACACCCACACACAAAAACTTACACACGCACAAAAACTTACGCACACACAAAAACTTACATCCACACACAAAAACTTACACACACACAAAAACTTACACACACACAAAAACTTAAACACACACACAAACTAAAACAAACAAAAAAACTTACACACACACAAAAACATACAAAAAAACAAAAACTAACACAAACAAAAAAAATTACAAACAAACAAAAACATACACACACACAAAAACTTACAGACACAAAAAAAACTTACACACACACAAAAACTTACACACACACACACACACACGTGGGGGGGTTCCTTTGGGGGGGGGTTCCTTTGGGGTTGGGGTAGGGGGATCGGGGCCCTTTGGGGTTGGGGTAGGGGACCTCATGACACTGTTCAAATGGAACTTGTGTATTATAACAACCACAGGGTTTTACCCTCAAATACTCTTCCAAAACATCTTCTAAAATCATCTTTTAAAATGTCTCTAACTGTTTCTCCGAAATAATTCCCTAAAATGTCTAAAACGGTTTCGCCCAAATGACCCCTAAAAGTAATTTCTGCGTGTTCCTTTTGTTTTTGGCATCCCTGCGCTGTCACATTTCAAAGTACTAAGAAACCCTTTCCCGCGTTAATCTCTTCATCTCTAAGATCAAAATATCTCTTCCCCACCATTAATGCGCATTTGCAAAATTCACCCGGACGCAATTATCCTGGAACAACTCCAAAGACATTAATGAACTTCGCCCGGAGACAATTCTCCTTGGAAATACATCAAAGACATTAATAAACTTCGCCCCGGAAACAATTCTCAGAAATCCATTTCCCCTAGGGAGTCCATGCCCATATATGGTGCCCCGTCACGACTGACAGCACAGGTGTTCTCCCTAGGGACTCTATGCCCATATATGGTGTGGGCGTGAGACTGACAGCAAAGGTGTTCTCCCTAGGGACTCTATGCCCATTAATGGTGTCATGTCACGAGTACTAGGGTCCCTTCTACTCAAGCCTGGGGCATGAATATACAGTGTGGTTTGACGAACACATTGCAAAAAGCGACCAATCTCTTTTTATTATAGACCTATAAAGTGATCAAACATGATATATTTGGAACTATGGTCGAGATTGTGTAATGCAATCAGATTGGTTTAGACACAGGTTTCTAAGCCAAAACTTTTGATCGTCACATTACGTATTCAAAAGGTTTATTGCGCCTACAGTAAAAAATACTGGTTTCAGTCATAGAATAAGAAAATCATGTTTTTAGCATAAATAATGTTTTTTACTAAAGATACATCCAAGCCAAGCATGTTTCTGACTCAAAAATTTTCAGACACTAATAACCTCTAGGCTGAAGGTACCTTGCATCTTGTCTAGAATTAACAGGCATATGGTGTTAAATCATTTACCAAAAAATAACTCTATTTGCGAAAAAGGGTATAGCATTGCGAATTGGACTGTATGAACGATATTAATTGAATAATAGGGAAAAACAGAGCTAGATAACATTTGCGAATTGGATCGTATGAAGGTGGTAAAAAAGGGTCAAACTGATTAGCAGTTAAGGTAACCCCGAGGGGGTTGTTAACTCATAGCTTATTTATTATAAATTAGGAATACCATCAATCTATGGAAATGGTTAACGATGATAAAATGGTCTTGTGACTTGACCTAGCTTTACTTCCTCGATGTGTTCTGTATAATACACAAGTACCGTTTGAACAGTGTTGTTAATATAAAATATGGTCTAACGTTATAGTATACAAAAAAGTTGATATTAATAGAGATGTAGATGTCAAGAACAGAATTTTAATAAAGAAATTCAGAACAACCCTTAGAAATCCTTGCAAATCAAGTAGTGAGGCGTATATGAGTATGACCCGTCAAGGATCATAAGCACCAATAACCCTAACCACCAAGGACCTCAACCTCAAAAGGTCCCATACCTCCAACCTCCAAGGGGCCCCCCCCCCCTTTTGAGCCCCCCCCCCCCCCCATTTTTTATACTTTTTTTGAAGTTTTTTTAATGAAATAAAACATACTTAAAACATTAAAACTTTACATTTAATATTTTCCAAACTCAAATTTAGAATGGTATAGATATGTTAGTAATTACCTTTACTATTAGAAAAATAATGTTTGTAGTAGCACTTTTTTTTATTGGATTTTTTATGCACTTAGAAATTATTAAGTGCATAATTACTTATGCACTTAGTTCAACCTTTTTTTACGTATCTTAAAATGAAATGAAATATGCTTATGGCTCTAAAAATCGTACTCTATGCTTGCTCAGTGACACGATGCGGCTTTCCCACTGGTACTCTATGGCCGGTTATCGACTCTACCTATTTTATTGCATTTATTAAATCAGTATTTTTTACACAGTCGAACGACAAACACATAACTAATATCTCTAAAAAGTGAAGATGAAGAATTTTAAGAAAACGTTTTCACATGATAGTGTTATTGTAGCATTGAATGCTGACAAGGAGAAGTATTTAAACTATGAAATAAGTACATGTGGTAGCACTATCGGAAACGTATGCGTGCATTGTCATGACAGTAAGGAATTGAATTTTTTTGGAGTACCAAAAATTCAAATCTTATGATGGTGGATATACGAGATTGAGATCTCCGGAGATGATTGCACTCAAAGAGAATACCAACATAAAAATAATAGTTGATGAAGAGGGGTATCTTCTTGCTAGTGCTTGTGGTAAGATGTTACCCAGTGTTAAACCATATCGTCAGCTTTCGGGTATAATTCAAATGAAAGCAAAGACGAAAAGAAAGGCCTACTCTTCTACTAATATCATAAGCCATATCTTGTCTACGTGCCGGAACTGTTACCTGTGTAGAAATAATGTGATAATAGACAGTGAAGTGGCCAGAAAAATAAAAAGGGCATTGGCAGAAAATATCACTAAGGAATATACAGTTGAATCGATGAAAAACAAAGTACCAGCAAGCGTTACTGCCATTGATCAAACAGTCAATGAACCAAATATTACCAAAGACGAAAAGCATAATGAGCCTGTCGATGACACACCTGTAAAAATTGTGTATGACTCAAAATAGAATAATGATTATTCTACTGATCACGAACTAAGAGAAGACAATAGCTATAGTATCAAGAGAGAACATGGTGAACGATTATATGGAACAGATTCAAAATGTTCAAAGTTGTTCATTGATATTAATAATGTATAATAATAATATATTTTTTCTATTAATATTCAACATGACATTATTTCATTAAAAATATATTATGCATTACATTGTTATGTGTTCATTATTTGCAGAGTTAGCTAGCATATCAAACGTTTAGAATGTTTATTATAACATCGGAGATGTAAGAAAAGGAATTTGCATACATCATATGTCGGATAAATAGGTTAACATAGAGAAAATCTAAGTATAAGAATGAATAAATTCTCTATCAACATCTATTGACAGATACTTGGGATAGCATTGACAGAATCTAAGTATCAGAGTGAATAAATTCTTTATCCATGTCTTTTGACAGATACGTTTGATAACACTGACATAATTTAAGTATCAAATTGAACAAATTCTTTATAAACATTATTTATCGATATCATTAGTCGGATACGTCAGATAACATTGACAAAATCTATCTATTAGAATGAATAAATTTTTCATCATCATCCGTTGTCGGATTTGTCATTATGAAAAAATTGTAAGTAAGTAAGTAACAAACTCTTTCTTGAATTCACCTCTTGGATACACAATACAGAAATTATAAAAAAAAGTTGTAATTTCCAGACTTCACTTGCATGCAATAGATACCGAGTGTTCTATGACTCCTCCCCACAATGAATTCTAAGGGTTTTATGACTCCTCCCCACAATGAGTTCAGATGGTTTTTGGACTCATCCCCCTAGCCATAACACCATTCAACCTTGAGCGAAGGTATAAAAGTTTGATGAAGTACTTCTCTACTTAACAACTACATTAATAGCTTCGAAGATGCTAGGACTGTATGACACAGAATTTATCAGTTTGTAAAAATCATCTTGTGGTGTTATATTTGAATGTGCATTTTTATTATTGTCTATGGAACTCAAAGAAATTGACTGTTATCATTGGATAGTGAACTATAATATGTTTGAGTATGATAAAAGCTTGTGGAGTACAACATTACGTCCTAAAAACAGACTGGGGTTCTACGATAGAGTGATTACACCACTTAATAATAGTGGTCAGGAACTGAGAAATGTTCAGGAAGAAGTCATTGAAATTTGCAGTTTTTTCGGGGTTGAAGCACTCTATGTAAAGGGTAATGTACCTACAGATAAAGTTTTAAATCAAAAGTGTGACCCTAGGATTCTACTTTTCAATCTAGATGAATTTAAGTGTCCTAAATTTGAAGGGGCTTATCACCGTCCTGAAGACGAGGTTAGGTTTTTCGCTCAGTGGATACCTAAGGACATACCTGATAGCGATAAATGCATAATACACGGTAAAAACTATTCTATATCATGGGATCATCGTTTCTGGATGTTTAAGAGTGAACTTTAAGTACTATTTTTATGTAAATATGTGTTTTTTCTCAATAAATCTATTAATGTGTTGAAGCAATAAATATCTTTAAGCTTAACCCGTCTTTATTCTTTAGAATAGTTCTATTTATTTCATTAAATTGTGAAGAAATTTTAAACAATTGCTTTCTTGAGTTCACCTCTTGGATATACAATATGGAAATTTCATTCAATAAATTATGAAAAAATCGTAAGTAAGTAACAAACTCTTTATTTTTACCTCTTGGATACATAATACGGAAATTTAATTCAAGAAATTAAAAAAAAATGTAGACAAACTCTTTCTTCAATTTTCTTCCTGGACAAAATAGATATATTTCATTCAAGAAATTATGAAAATATCGCAAGTAAGTAATAAATTATTTATTGTTTTCAGCTATTGGATACACAATACGGAAATTTCATTCAAGAAATTATGAAAAATTTTAAATAAGTAACAAACTCTTTCTTGAAGTCAGATCTTGGATACACAATGCAGAAATTTCATTCAAAAAATTATGAAAAAATTGTAAGTAAGTAACAAATTCTTTCTTGAATTCGCCGCCTGGATACACAACACAGACATTTCATTCAAGAAATTATGACTAAATTCTAAGTAAGTAACAAACTCTTTCTTTAATTTGCCGTTTGAATGCACGATACAGAAATTTAATTGAGGAAATTACGAAAAAAAATGTAAAAAAACTTTCTTGAGTTTACCTCTTGGATGCTCAACATGAAAATTTCACTCAAGAAATTATGGGGAAAAAATTGTAAGTAAGTAACAAACTAATTCTTGACTTCTCCTCCTGGATACAAAATTCAGGCATTTCATTCAAGAAATTATAAGAAAAATTGTAAGTAAGTAACAAACTCTTTATTGATTTCACCTCTTGGATACACAATACAAATATTTCATTCAAGACATTGTGAAAATATCGCAAGTAAGTAACAAACTCCTTATTGTTTTAACCTCTTGGATACAGAATAGGGAAATTTCATTCAAGAAATTATGAAAAATTGCAAGTAAGTAACAAACTCTTTCTTGTAGTCACCTCTTGGATACACAATGCAGAAATTTCATTCAAGAAATTATGAGAAAATTGTAGGTAGGTAACAAATTCTTTCATGAATTCGCCTCCTGGATACATAATACAGACATTTCATTCAAGAAATTATTACAAAACTCTAAGTAAGTAACAAACTCTTTCTTGAATTTACTGTTTGCATGCAAAATACAGGAATTAAATTGAGGAAATTATATAAAAAAAATTGTATACAAAGTCTTTCTTTAATTTACATCATGGATGCACAATGGAGAAATTTCATTAGAGAAATTATAATAAAGTTATAATTAAATAACAAACTCTTTCTTGAATTCGCCGTATGAATGCACAATACAGAAATTTAATTAAGGAAATTATGCAAACAAAATTGTAAACAAGCTCTTTCTTGAATTCACCTCTTGGATACACAGCATGGAAATTTCACTCAAGAACTTATGAAAAAAGTTGTAAGTAAGTAACAAAGTCTTTTTTGAATTCTCCTCCTGGATGCACAATACAGACATTTCATTCAAGAAATTATAAAAAAAAATTTAAGTAAGTAACAAACTCTCTATTGATTTCACGTCTTGGATACACAATACAGATATTTCATTCAAGAAATTATAAAAAAATCGTAAGTAAGCAACAAACTCTTTATTGATTTCACCTCTTGGATAGACATTATAGAAATTTCATTCAAACATTATGAGAAATTGTAAGTAAGTAACAAATCTTTTTTGAACACCTCTTGGATACACAATGCAGAAACTTCATTCAAGAAACTATGAAAAAATTGTAAGTAAGTAACAAATTTTTTCTTGAAATCGCCTCCTGGATACACAATACGGACATTTAATTCAAGAAATAATGACAAAATTCTAAGTAAGTAACAAACTCTTTCCTGAATTCGCCGTTTGAATACACAATACAGAATTTAATTCAGGAAATTATTAAAAAATTGTAAACAAAATCTTTCTTGAATTCGTTTCCTGGCATACAATACGGTAATTTCGTTAAAGAAATTGTGAAAACAATTTAAACAAACTCGTTCTTGATTTCTCCTCAAAGATACACAATACATCCATTTCATTTCAAGAAAGTATGTGAAAACTTGTAAGTAAGCAACAAACTCTTTCTTGATTTCTCCTCAAGGAAACACATTACGGAAATTTCATTCAAGAAATTATGAAAACGTTGGTTACAAAAAGTTGGGTTAATTTAGGTTCATATAGAGTGGCGGGTGCCACTCTCTGTGAACCTAAATTAACCCAACTTTTTGCACATCTCTCTCACTATGAGTGTGTGTATTTTGTTACTTACTTACAATTTTTTCGTGATTTCATGATTGAAAATCTGTATTGTGTATCCAGGAGGTGAATTCAAGAAAGAATTTGTTACTTACTTACAATTTTTTCATAATTTCTTGAATGGAGATGTCTGTATTGTGTATCCACGAGGTGAATTCAAGAAAGAATTTGTTACTTACTTACATTTGTTTCATAATTTCTTTAATGAAATGTCTCCAATGTGTATTCAACAGGTGAGTTCAAGAAGGATTTTGTTATTTACTTACAATGTTTTCATAATTTCTTCAATGAAATTTCTGTATTGTGTATCCATGAGGCAAATTCAAGAAAGAGTTTGTTACTTACTTACAATTTTTTCATAATTTCTTGAATGAAATTTCCGTAATGTGTATCCTTTAGGAGAAATCAAGAAAGTGTTTGTTGCTTACTTACAATTGTTATTATAATTTCTTGAAATGAAATGTCTGTATTGTGTATCTTTGAGGAGAAATCAAGAACGAGTTTGTTTACATTTTTTTTTCACAATTTCTTGAACGAAATTACCGTACTATATGTCCAGGAAACGAATTCAAGAAAGAGTTTGTTTACAATTTTTTTATAATTTCCTGAATTAAATTATGTATTGTGTATTCAAACGGTGAATTCTGGAAAGAGTTTGTTACTTACTTAGAATTTTGTCATTATTTCTTGAATTAAATGTCTGTATTGCGTTTTCAGGAGGCAAATTTAAGAAAGAATTTGTTACTTCCTTACAGTTTTTTCATAATATCTTGAATGAAATTTCTGCATTGTATATCCAAGAGGTGAGTTCAAAAGAGAGTTTGTTACTTACTTACATTTTCTCATAGTTTCTTGAATGAAATTTCTCTAATGTCCATCCAAAAGATGACAACAAAAAAAATTGTGTTGATTAATTGCGATTTTTTCGTAACTTCTTGAAATAAACATCTTTATGGTATATCCAAGAGGTGAAACAATAAAGTGTTTTTTACTTAATTACAATTTGTTTTTATAATTTCTTGAATGAAACTCCCGTCTTTTTCATCCAGGAGGTGAAATCAATCGACAGTTTGCTACTTACTTACAATTATTTTCATAATTTCTTGAGTGAAAGTTACATGTTGTGTATCCAAGAAGTGAATTCAAGAAAGAACTTGTTTACAATTTTTTCTTTCATAATTTCCTTAAGTAAATTTATGTCATTGTGCATTAAAACGGTGAATTCAAGAAAGAGTTTGTTACTTACTTAGAGTTTTGAAATAATTTCTTGAATTAAATTTCCATATTGTGTATACAAGAGGTGAATTCAAGAAAGAGTTTGTTTACAATTTGTTTTATAATTTCCTGAATTAAATTTCTGTATTATGCATTCAAACGGTGAATTCAAGAAAGAGTTTTGTCATAATTTCTTGAATGAAATGTCTGTATTGTATATCCTGAATTAATGTAACAATATGCTGTATTGTGTGTCTAGGAAGCGAATTCAAGAAAGAGCTTGTTTACAATTTTTTTTCATAATTTCCTGAATTAAATTTCTGTAGTGTGCGTCCGAACGGCGAATTCAAGAAAGGATTTGTTAACAATTTTTTTTTTCATTTCTTGAATTAAATTTCCGAATTAAATTTCCTTGAATTAAATCCAGGAGGCGAATTCAAGAAATAATTTGTTACTTACCTACAATTTTCTCATAATTTCTTGAATGAAATTTCTGCATTGTGTATCCAAGAGGTGACTTCAAGAAAGAGTTTGTTACTTACTTGCAATTCCTCATAGTTTCTTGACTAAAATTTCCCTATTGTGTATCCAAGAGGTGAAAACAATAAAGAGCTCGTTACTTACTTCCAATTTTTTCACAATGTCTTGAATGATATATCTGTATTGTGTATCCAAGAGGTGAAATCAATAAAGAGTTTGTAACTTACTTACAATTTTCTTATAATTTCTTGAATGAAATGCGTGTATTGTGTATCCAGGAGGAGAAGTCAAGAAAGAGTTTGTTACTTAATTCCATTTTTTTTTCATAATTTCTTGAGTGAAAATTCCATATTGTGTATCCAAGAGGGGAATTCAAGAAAAAGTTTGTTTACAATTTTTCCATAATTTCCTGAATTAAATTTCAGCATTCCGCATTCAAATGGCGAATTCAAGAAAGAGTTTGTTACTTACTTAGAATTTTGTCATAATTTCTTGAATGAAATGTCTTTATTGTGTATCCAGGAGGCAAATTATAGAAAGAATCTGTTACTTACTTACAATTTTTTGATAATTTCTTGAATGAAATTTCTGCATTGTGGATCCAAGATGTGACTTCAAGAATGAGTTTGTTACTTGTTACAATTTTCATAATTTCTTGAATGAAATTTCCGTATTTTGTATCCAATAGGTGAAAACAATAAAGAGTTTATTCCTTACTTGCGATTTTTTCATAATTTCTTGAATGAAATATCTGTATTGTGTCCAGGAAGAGAATTCAAGATAGAGTTTGTTTACAATTTTTTTTTTAATTTCTTGAATGAAATTACTGTATTGTGCGTCCAAACGGCGAATTCAAGAAAGGATTTGTTTACAATTTTTTTTTCTTGAATTAAATTTCCGTATTATGTATCCAAGAGGTGACTTCAAGAAAGAGTTTGTTACTTACTTGCAATTTCTCATAATTTCTTGAATGAAATTTCCCTATTGTGTATCCAAGAGGTGAAAACAATAAAGAGTTTGTTACTTACTTGTGATTTCTTCATAATGTCTTGAATGAAAGATCTGTATTGTGTATCCAAGAAATGAAATCAATAATGAGTTTGTTACTTATTTACAATTTTTTTTTATAATTTCTTGAATGAAATGCCTGTATTGTGTATCCAGGAGGAGAAGTCAAGAAAGAGTTTTTTACTTACTTCCAATTTTTTTTTCCAAATAATTTCTTGAGTGAAATTTACATATTGTGTATCCAAGAGGTGAACTCAAAAAGAGTTTGCTTACAATTTTTTTCATAATTTACTGAATTAAATTTCTATACTGCGCATTCAAACGGCGAATTCAAGAAAGAGTTTGTTACTTACTTAGAATTTTTTCATAATTTCTTGAATGAAATGTCTGTATTGTGTATCCAGGAGGCAAATTCAAGATAGAATTTGTTACTTATTTACAATTTTTTATAATTTCTTGAATGAAATTTCCGTATTGTGTATCCAATAGGTGAAACAATAAAGAGTTGTTTACTTACTTGTGAATTTTTCCTAATTTCTTGAATGGAATATATGTATTGTGTCCAGGAAGAAAATTAAAGAAAGAGTTTGTTTACTTGCGATTTTTCATAATTTATTGAATGAAATATCTGTATTGTGTCCAGGAAGGGAATTCAAGAAAGAGTTTTCTTACCATTTTATTTTAAATTTCTCGAAAGAAATATTTATATTGTGTATCAAGATGGAGCATTCAAGAAAGAGTTTGTTACTTACTTACAATTTTTTTCATAATTCTTTGAGTGAAATTGCTGTATTGTGTGTCTAGGAAGCAAATTCAAGAAAGAGTTGGCTTACAATTTTTTTTCATAATTTCCTGAATTAAATTTCTGTATTTTGCATTCGAACGGCGATTTCAAGAAAGGATTTGTTTACAATTTTTTTTTTATTTCTTGAATTAAATTTCCGTATTAGGTATCCAAGAGGTTACTTCAAGAAAGAGTTTGTTACTTGCTTGCAATTTCTCATAATTTCTTGTATGAAATTTCCGTATTGGGTAACCAAGAGGAGAAAACAATAAAGACTTTGTTACTTACTCGTGATTTCTTCCACACTTTCTTGAATGAAATATATGTATTTTGTATCCAAATGGTGAAATCAATAAAAAGTTTGTTACTTGTTTACAATTTTTTTTTTATAAATTTTTGAGTGAAATGTCTGTATTGTGTATCCAGGAGGAGAAGTCAAGAAAGAGCTTGTTGCTTACTTCCAATTTTTTTTTCATAATTTCTTGAATGAAATGTAACTATTGTGTATCCAAGAGGTGAATTCAAGAAAGAGTTTGTTTACAATTTTTTTCATAATTTCTTGAATTAAATTTCTGTATTGCGCATTCAAACGGCGAATTCAAGAAAGAGTTTGTTACTTACTCAGAATTTTGTCATAATTTCTTGAATGAAATGTCTGTATTGTGTATCCAGGAGGCGAATTCAAGAAATAACTTGTTACTTAGTTACAATTTTTCATAATTTCTTGAATGAAATTTCCGTATTGTGTATCCAAGAGGTGAAACAATAAAGAATTTATTACTTACTTGCGATTTTTTCTTAATTTCTTGAATGAAATATCTGTATTGTGTCCAGGAAGGAAATTCAAGAAAGAGTTTTTTTACTTGCGATTTTTTCATAATTTTTTGAATGAAATATATGTATTGTGTCCAGGAAGGAAATTCAAGAAAGATTTTTTTTACAATTTTTTTTTAATTTCTCTAAAGAAATGTCTGTATTGTGTATCCAGATGGAGTATTCAAGAAAGAGTTTGTTAATTACTTACAATTTTTTTCTTAATTCTTTTAGTGAAATAGCTGTATTGTATCTCAAGGAAGCGAATTCAAGAAAGAGCTTGTTTACAATTTTTTCATAATTTCCTGAATTAAATTTCTGTAGTGTGCGTCCGAACGGCGAATTCAAGAAAGTTTGTTTATAATTTTTTTCATAATTTCTTGAATGAAATGTCTGTATTGTGTATCCAAGAGGTGAATTCAAGGAAGAATTTGCTACTTATTTGCAATTTCTCATAATTTCTTGAATGAAATTTCCATATTGTGTATCCAAGAGGTGAAAACAATAAAGAGTGTGTTACTTACTTGCGATTTCTTCATAATATCTTGAATGAAATATCTGTATTGTGTATCTAAGAGGTGAAATCAATAAAGAGTTTGTTTTTACTTTCAATTTTTTTATAATATCTTGAATGAAATGCCTGTATTGTGTATCCATTAGGAGAAGCCAAGAAAGAGTTTGTTACTTACTTCCAATTTTTTTTCATAATTTCTTGAGTGAAATTTCCATATTGTGTATCCAAGAGGTGAATTCAAGAAAGAGTTTGTTTACAGTTTTTTCATAATTTCCTGAATTAAATTTCTGTATCGTGCAATCAAACGGCGAATTCAAGAAAGAGTTTGTTACTTATTCAGAATTTTTTCATAATTTCTTGAATGAAATGTCTGTATTGTGTATCCAGGAGGCAAATTCAAGAAAGAACTTGTTACTTATTTATAATTTTTTCATAATTTCTTGAATGAAATATCCGTATTGTGTCCAAGAAGCAAATTCAAGAAAGCGTTTGCTTACAAATTTTTTTTAAATTTCTTGAATGAAATGTCTGTATTGTGTATCCAGGAGGAGAATTCAAGAAAGAGTTTGTTACTTACTTAAAATTTTTTTCATAATTTCTTGAGTGAAATTGCTGTATTGTGTGTCTAGGAAGTGAATTCAAGAAAGTGTTTGTTTACAATTTTTTTAATGATTTCCTGAATTAAATCTCTGTATTGTGCATCTGAACGGTGAATTCAAGAAAGGATTTGTTTACAATTTTTTTTTAATTCTTGAATTAAATTTCCATATTATGTATCCAAGAGGTGACTTCAAGAAAGAGTTTGTTACTTATTTACAATTTCTCATAATTTCTTGAATGAAATTTTCCTATTGTGTATCCAAGAGGTGAAAACAATAAAGAGTTTGTTGCTTACTTGCGATTTCTTCATAATGTCTTGAATGAAATATCTGTATTGTGTATCCAAGAGGTGAAAACAATAACGAGTTTGCTACTTACTTACAATTTTTTTTATAATTTCTTGAATGAAATGCCTGTATTGTGTATCCAGGAGGAGAAGTCAAGAAAGAGTTTGTTACTTACTTCCAATTTTTTTTCATAATTTATTGAGTGAAATTTCCATATTGTGTATCCAAGAGGAGAATTCAAGAAAGAGTTTGTTTACAATTTTTTTCATAATTTCCTGAATTGAATTTCTGTATTGCGCATTCAAACGGCGAATTCAAGAAAGAGTTTGTTACTTACTCAGAATTTTGTCATAATTTATTGAATAAAACGTCTGTATTGTGTATCCAGGAGGTAAATTCAAGAAAGAACTTGTTACTTAGTTACAATTTTTCATAATTTCTTGAATGAAATTTCCGTATTGTGTATCCAATAGGTGAAACAATAAAAAGTTTATTACTTACTTGTGAATTTTTCATAATTTCTTGAATGGAATATATGTATTGTGTCCAGGAAGAAAATTAAAGAAAGAGTTTGTTTACTTGCGATTTTTCATAATTTCTTGAATGAAATATCTGTATTGTGTCCAGGAAAGCAAATTCAAGAAAGAGTTTGTTTACAATTTTATTTTAATTTCTTGAAAGAAATATCTGTATTGTGTATCCAGGTGGAGTATTCAAGAAAGAGTTTGTTTCTTAATTACAATTTTTTCATAATCTTTTGAGTGAAATTGCTCTATTGTGTGTCTAGGCAGCGAATTCAAGAAAGAGTTTGTTTACAATTTTTTTTCATAATTTCCTGAATTAAATTTGTGTAGTGTGCGTCCAAACGGCGAATTCAAGAAAGGATTTGCTTAAATTTGTTTTAATTTCTTGAATTAAATTTCCGTATAATGTATCCAAGAGGTGACTTCAAGAAAGAGTTTGTTACTTACTTGCAATTTCTCATAATTTCTTGAATGAAATTTCCCTATTGTGTATCCAAGAGGTGAAAACAATAAAGACTTTGTTACTTACTTGCGATTTCTTCATAATGTCTTGAATGAAATATCTGTATTGTGTATCCAAGAGGTGAAATCAATAAAGAGTTTTTTACTTACTTACAATTTTTTTATAATTTCTTGAATGAAATGCCTGTAATGTGTATCCAGGAGGAGAAGTCAAGAAAGAGTTTGTTACTTACTTCCAATTTTTTTTCATAATTTTTTTAGTGAAATTTCCATATTGTGTATCCAAAAGATGAATTCAAGAAAGAGTTTGTTTACAATTTTTTTCATAATTTCTTGAATTGTATTTCTGTATTGCGCATTCAAACGGCGAATTCAGGAAAGAGTTTGTTCCTTACTTAGAATTTTGTCATAATTTCTTGAATGAAATTTCTGCATTGTGTATCCATGAGGTGACTTCAGGGAGGAATTTGTAACTTACTTACAATTTTTCATAATTTGTTGAACGTAATTCCTGTATTGTGTATCCGAGAGATGAGAACAATAAAGAATATATTACTTACTTCCGATTTTTTCTTAGTTTCTTGCATGTAATGTCTGTATTGTGTCAAGGAAGCGAATCAAAAATAGAGTTTGTTTACTTATGATTTTTTAATAATTTTTTGAATGAAATATCTGTATTGTGTCCAAGAAGCAAATTCAAGATAACGTTTGTTTATATATTTTTTTTAAAATTTCTCGAATGAAATTTCTGTATTGTGTATTAAGAAGAATTCAAGAAAGGGTTTGTTTATTACTTACAATTTTTTTCTTAATCCCTTGAGTGAAATTGCTCTATTGTGTGTCTAGGAAGTAAATTCAAGAAAGTGCTGGTTTACAATTTTTTTCATTATTTCCTGAATTAAATCTCTGTATTGTGCATCCAAACGGCGAATTCAAGAAAGAGTTTGTTTACAATTATTTTTAATTTCTTGAATTAAATTTCCGTGTTATGTATCCA
Organism: Artemia sp. Qi Xiang Cuo; assembly: GCF_049724085.1. Taxonomy (NCBI): domain Eukaryota; kingdom Metazoa; phylum Arthropoda; class Branchiopoda; order Anostraca; family Artemiidae; genus Artemia; species Artemia sp. Qi Xiang Cuo. The sequence goes on along the minus strand of NC_142808.1, from coordinate 25,137,250 downwards.
AGAGGTGAAAACTATAAAGTGTTTGTTACTTACTTATAAATTTTTTATAATTTCTTGAATAAAATCACCGTATTGTTTATCAAAGAGGTGAATTCAAGAAAGTGATTGTTTACAATTTCTTCATAATTTAATGAAATGAAGAGAGATATTCTAAAGAATAAAGACGGGTGAACCTTAAAGATATTTATTGCTTAAACAGATTAATAGATTTTTTGAGAAAAAAAACATATTTACATAAAAATAGTACTTAAAGATCACTCTTAAACATCCAGAAACGACGATCCCATGATATAGAATAGTTTTTACCGTGTCCTATGCATTTATCGCAATCAGGTATGTACTTAGGTATCCACTGCGCGAAGATCCAAACCTCGTCTTCAGGACGGTGATAATCCCCTTCAAATTTAGGACACTTAAATTCTTCTAGATTGAAAAGTGGAATCCTAGGGTCACGCTTTTGAATTAAAACTTTATCTGTAGGTACATTACCCTTTAAATTTCTCAGTTCCTGACCACTATTACTAAGTGGTGTAATCACTCTATCGTAGAACCCCAGTCTGTTTATACGACGTAATGTAGTACTCCACAAGCTTTTATCATATTCAAATATATTATAGTTCACTATCCAATGATAACAGTCAATTTCTTTGAGTTCCATAGACAATATTAAAAATGCAAATTCAAATATAACACCAGAAGATGATTTTTTAAAACTGATAAATTCTGTGCCATACAGTCCTATCATTTTGGAAGCTATTAATGTAGTTGTTAAGTAGAGAAGTACTTCATCAAACTTTTGTACCTTCGCCCAAGGTTGAATGGAGTTATGGCTAGGGGGATGAGTCCTAAAACCATCTGAATTCATTGTGGAGAGGAGTCATTAACCCTTAGAATTCATTGTGGGGAGGAGTCATAGAACTCTCGGTATCTATTGCATGCAAGTGAAGTCTGGAAATTACAACTTTTTTTTTTTAATTTCTGTATTGTGTGTCCAAGAGGTGAATTCAAGAAAGAGTTTGTTACTTACTTACTTACAATTTTTTCATAATGACAAATCCGACAACGGATGATGATAAAGAATTATATTCATTCTAATAGATAGATTTTGTCAATGTTATCCGACGTAACAGACAAATGATATCGGTAAAGAATGTTAATAAAGAATTTGTTCAATTTGAAACTTAAATTATGTCAGTGTTATCAAACGTATCAGTCAAAAGACATTGATGAAGAATTTATTCACTCTGATACTTAGATTCTGTCAATACTATCCCAAGTATCTGTCAATAGATGTTGATAGAGAATTTATCCATTCTTATACTAAAATTTTCTCTATGTTAACCTATCTATCCGACATATGATGTATGCAAATTCCTTTTCTTACATCTCCGATGTTTTAATAGACATTATAAACGTTTGATATGCTAGCTTACTCTAAAAATAATAAACAAATAACAATGTAATGTATAATATATTCTTAATTAAATAATGTCATGTAGAATATTAATAGAAAAAATATGTTATTATTATACATTATTAATATCAACGAACAACTTTGGACATTTTGAATCTGTTCCATAAAATCGTTCACCGTGTTCTCTCTTGATACTATAGCTATTGTCTTCTCTTAGTTCGTAATCAGTAGAATAATCATTATTCCATTTTGAGTCATACCCAATTTTTACAGGTATGTCATCGACTGGCTCAATATGCTTTTCGTCTTTGGTATTATTTGCTTCATTGACTGTTTGATCAATGGCAGTAATGTTTGCTGGTACTTTGTTTTTCATCGATTCATCTTTATATTCCTTAGTGATATTTTCTGCCAATGCCCTTTTTATTTTTCTGGCAATTTCAATGTCTATTATCACACTATTTTTACACAGGTAACAGTTTTGGCACGTAGACAAGATATGGTTTATGATATTAGTAGAAGAGTAAGCCTTTCTTTTCGTCTCTGCTTTCATTTGAATGCTAATACCCGAAAGCTGACGATATGGTTTAACTCTGGGTAACATGTTACCACAAGCACTAGCAAGAAGATGCCCCTCTTCATCAACTATCATTTTTATGTTGGCATTCTCTTTGAGTGCCATCATCTCCGGAGATCTCAATCTCGCATGTCCACCATCATAAGAGTTGAATTTTTTTGGTACTCCAAAGAAATTCAATTCCTTACTGTCATGACAATGTACGTATACGTTTCCAATAGTGCTACCACTTGTTCCTATTTCATTGTTTAAATACTTCTCCTTGTCAGCATTCAATGCTACAATAACACTATCATGTGAGCACACTTTCTTAAAATGCTTCATCTTCACTTTTTAGAGGTATTAGTTATGTGTTTATCGTTCCACTGTGTATAAAATAGTGATTTAATATATGCAATAAAGTAGGTACTGTCGATAACCGGCCATACAGTACCAGTGGGAAAGCCGCATTGTGTCTCTGAGCAAGCATAGAGTACAACTGTTAGAGCCATAAGCATATTTCATGTCATTTTAAGATACGTAAAAAAAGTTGAATAATTTCTAAGTGTATAAAAAATTTTAGTCCAATAAAAAAAAGTGCTACTACAAACATTATTTTTCTAATAGTAAAGGTAATGACTAACATATCTATACCATTCTCAATTTGAGTTTGGAAAATATTAAATGTAAAGTTTTAATGTTTTAAGTATGTTGCATCGCATTCAAAGACATGTAAAAAAAGTTGAAAAAATTCCATGTTAAAAAAAAGAAAAAAAAACTTCAAAAAAAGTATAAAGAAATGGGTGGGGGCTAAAAAAGTGGGGGGGGGGCCTTGGAGGTTGGAGGTATGGGACCTTTGGAGGTTGAGGTTCTTGGTGGTTAGGGTCATGAGTGCTTATGATCCTTGACGGTTCATACTCATATACGCCTTGCTACTTGATTTGCAAGGATTTCTAAGGATTTATCTTAATTTCATTATTAACATTCTTTCGTTGACATCTAAATTTGTAGTAGCATTAACTTTTTAATAAGCTTAAGCTTTACGACATATTTTGCATAGATAACTTCTTTTAGACAGTACTTGTTAGTTATAAAGGAGGAATCAGTGAGGAAAAACTTGCTCATTTCAGTGTGGCATTATATCATTATTAACAATTCCCATAGATTGATGGTATTCCAAATTTATAATAAATAAGCTTTGAGTTAACAACCCCCTCGGGGTTACCTTAACTGCTAATCCGTTTGACCTTTTTTACCACCTTCATACGATCCAATTCGCAAATGTTATCTAGCTCTTTTTTGTTTCCCTATTATTCAATTAATATCGTTCATACAGTTCAATTCGCAAATGCTATTCCCTTTTTCGCAAATAGAGCTATTTTTTTGGTAAATGACTTAACACCATATGCCAGTTAATTCTAGACAAAATGCAAGGTACCTTCAGCCTAGAGGTTATTAGTGTCTGACAATTTTTGAGTCAGAAACATGCTTGGCTTGGATGTATCTTTAGTAAAAACCATTATTTATGCTAAGAACATGATTTTCTTACCCTATGACTGAAACTAGTATTTTTTACAGAAGGCGCAATAAACCTTTTGAATACGTAATGTGACGATCAAAAGTCTTGGCTTAGAAATCTGTGTCTAAACCAGTCTGATTGCATTACACAATCTCGTCCATAGTTCCAAATATAACATTTTTGATCACTTTATAGGTCTATAATATAAAGGGATTGGTCGCTTTTTGCAGTGTTTTCGTCAAACTACACTGTATATTCATGCCCCAGGCTTGTAGGTTTACTATCAATAGGATCACCACTACTACCGTGTTCGTTCATAATGGGGCCCAGGGAAGAACAAGGACTTGGGATGAGGTATCTCTCTCAATGCTCCGATCACTTTTGGCCATTAAATAGAACCGACAAGCTTTCAATATCTATTACACAGGAATCTTTCCTAGAGCCCTACGACCACTGTTCCGATACGATAGCCTCTAGCAAACCACCCCCCCCCCCTGAAAAAAAGAGAAGTGAAATACAGAAGCCTCGTGACATAAAAAGTATGAAAGTTCCCTTTTATTCTTGTTATGGGCCTGAATATTCTGTGAGGCAGCTCTTGAGCTTCAAAAAGTTGATGGTGCAATTCTTTAAGTTTCTATAGCATTTGGAGGATGTTTTCCCGTTTTTTTGTATTAAATTGTGTAAATTTATCTATGCTAGTAATTTTTAATCAATTCTTTCAAACGTAAATAATTTTGTGTACTTTGAATAATCATCAAATGGAGGCTCTTTAATGTTTAAGATTGTTCCAAGCTTCCGGTTTTTTCAAATTTCAATCATTACTACCACGGGTAGTAAGCTGTTTACTTATATTAACTTCGTTAATATAAACTGCTGGATAAGATACAAGTATGTAATAAAACCAAACCCACATTATATTTTTTTTTTTATATGCTCATTTTGAGAAGGGCAAAATAAAAAAAATGAGGAAATTAGAAAAAGAAAATTTTTCATAAACACAAATAAAATTCATTTCAAAGGGAAAGCTAAAAAAAAACAACAAATTCTTTGCAGTATGTCATAGTCAACGGAGAAGCGTCAAATCAATAATGATGGGTCTGACAGGTATTTTTTTCCTTTGTCATTTTCCATGGAAGGGGTGGTCATAGAACCTAAGACCAGGGTTCAGCTAATCAGTAATTGAAAGATTTGATATCCTTTTAAAGAGTATAAAAACATTTTAGGGCAACCAGTCCCATAACTTAAACCCCTTGCCCTCTAGCATTCCTTTAAACTGCTCCCATAGGATTGGATCTGTTAATATACAGATTTTAATAGAAAAAAGATGGTGATGTGTGACTTGGCCCTTTCGTTAGGTTGAAACTTCCAGAGATTTTTTCCTGGACCAAACAAAAAACTCCAAGTTTTTTGGGGAGGAAGATAGGAAAGATTTTAAAGGACAAGAATATTGGTCAGTAGAAGTGACCCTATAACTCCGGTACGAACCACGTGGTTTATGGTCCTTATATGGGCATAGAATACTGACGGGAGTCCATATATGGGCATAGAGTCATTAGGGAGAACACGTGGTTAATGGGGTCAATGACCTCTTTTTTCCAAGTCAACAACAACAACAACGACCTTGACATTCGCTGAGAGCGTGCACTTACAACAACAACAACATCGACCTTGGAACACCTGTGCTGTCGACCTCAATTCCCCTATCGTGAATCAATAATTCCCCTTAGAAACAACAAATTAATTCCCCTTTCTTGACAGATCGATCAACCAATGACATCATCTGTCAGACTTTAAAAATTTTCACCTAGAAACGATTCTCCAGGAATAGATCCCAGTCATTAATGTCATTGCCTCGGAAACAACTCTTTTGGTCGAACTCCAAAGGATATTAACAACCAAAGGCCATGGAAACAATTCTCCAAGAAACATCTTAGCGATGAATTGTTTTAGCGCGGGAATCAGGTTTCTTATTAATTTGAAATGCGTTAGCGCAGAGATACCAAACAAAAGGAACACGCTGAAATTACGTTTAGGGATTATTTGGGCGAAACCATTTTAGACAGGCTATGGAACTATTTCGGCGAAACAGTTAGAGACATTTTGAAAGAAGATTTTAGGAAAGGTTTTAGAAGAGAGTTTGAGGGTGAAACTCTGTGGTCGTTATAATACACAAGTTTCATTTGAACAGTGTTGTGAGGTCCTCTACCCCAACCCCAAAGGGTTCCGACCCCCCACCCCAACCCCGAAGGAAGCCCCCGGACCTCAAAGGTCCCCCAAGCTCCCAAAGAGCCCCCAGCCCCCCAAACGCCCACCTCAGACCCTCAAAGGCCCTCCTCTGGTCCTCAAAGGTCCCCCGGGCTTCCAAAGGGCCAACCGGCCCCCAACGCTCCCCCCGACCCCCAAACGTCCACCCCCCGGCCCCAAAGGTCCACAGGGCCCCCAAAAGACCACCCAAACCTCAAGGGCCCAAGATCCCCAAACCCCCACCCAGGGCCCCAAAGGCCCTCCCCCGGTCCCCATACATGAACACAAAAACTTACACACTCACAAAAACTTACACACACACACAAAAACTTACACACACACACTAAAAATTACACACACACACACACGAAAACTTACACACACACTCCAAAACTTACACACACACACACAAAAACTTACACACACACACACACACACAAAAACTTACACATGCACACGAAAACTTACATGCACACAAAAACTTACATTCACACATAAACTTACACACACACATACACAAAACTTACACACACACACACACACACGAAAACACACACACACACACACGCAAACAATCACACACACAAAAACTAACACACACAAAAAAACTTACACACACGCACAAAAACTTACACACACACAAAAACTTACACACACACACACACAAAAACAAACACACACACGCCAAAACTTACACACACAAAAACTTAAAATCATACAAAAACTTACACACACACACACACACACAAAACTTACACACACACACACACACAAAAACTCACACACACACGCCAAAACTTACACACACACAAAAACTATCGCACACACACACACACACACACACACAAACTTACACATGAACACAAAAAAACTCACACACACACGCACAAAAACTTGCACACACACACACAAACAAAAAACTTACACACACACAAACATTAAAAAATACACACACACTAAAAAAAATACACACACACAAAAACTTACACACACACACACAAAAATAAAAAAAAAATTAAACATGAACACAAAAAAAAACACAAAAGCACACGCACCAAAAAATACACACACACACACACACACAAAACAAACACACACACAAAAGAAATAATACACACATACGCCAAAACAAACACACACAGAAACTTACACACACACACACACACACAAAAGCTTACACATGCACACGAAAACTAACATGCACACAAAAACTTACATGCACACAAAAACTTATACACACACACACAAACACAAAACTTACACACACAGACACACATGAAAACTCACACACACACGCCAAAACTTACACAAACACACAAAATTACACACACACACACACACACACACACACACACACGCACATACACACACACACACACAAAAACTTACAAACACACACACACACAAAACTTACACGCACACACACAAAAACTTACACACACACACGAAAACTTACACACACACACAAAAATTACACGCACACACAAAAAAACATACACACACACACGAAAACTTACACACACACACACATGATAACTAAAACACACACTACAAAAATTACACACACACACACAAAAAAACTTACACACACACACACACACAAAAACTAACACAAGCAAACGAAAACTTACATGCACAAAAAAATTTACAAGCACACATAAACTTACACACACACATACACAAAACTTACACACACACACACACACACTAAAACACACACACACACGCCAAAACTCACACACACACAAAAACTTACACACACACAAAAACTTACACACACGCACAAAAACTAACACACACAAACAAAAACTACACACACACACACACGAAAACTTACACACACACGCCAAAACTTACACACACACACAAAAACTTACATGCACACAAAAACTTACACACACAAACACACACAAAACTTACACACACACACACACCAAAACTCACACACACACACCAAAACTAACACACACACAAACACACACACACACACACAAACAAAAACACACAAACACACACATAAAAAAACAAACACAAAAAAACAAACAAAAACACACACACAAAAACAAACACACACACACACACACACAAAAACTTACACATGAACACAAAAAAACTCACACTCACACGCACAAAAACTTACACACACAGACACAAAACTTACACACACACACACACATGAAAACATACACACACACACCAAAACTTACACACACAAAAAAACTAACACAAACACAAACAAACAAAAAAACAAAAAAAAAACATAACACCCCAACAACAAAACACACACACACACACCCAAACTCACCCGAACCACCTCAAAAAAACAAAAACAAAAACCAACAAAAAAACTAAAAAAAACAATAACAAACGCATAAAATCTAACACAAACAATCCAGAAAAAACAATAAAACAGAAACGCACACCCACACACACAAACTAACACATGAACAACAAAAAACTCACAAACACAAGCACAAAAACTTACACACAAACACACAAACAAAAAAATTAAACACACACAAACGAAAACTTACACACACACGCCAAAACTTACACACACAAAAACTTACACACACACACACACACACAAAACTTACACATGCACACGCAAAACTTACATGCAACACAAAAACTTACATGCACACAAAAACTTACACACACACACACACACACACACACACACCTACACACACAAACACACGAAAACTCACACACACACGCACAAACACTTACACACACACACACACACACACACACACACACACACACACACACACACACACACACACACACACACACACACACACACACACACACACACACACACACACACACACACACACACACACACACACACACACACACACACACACACACACACACACACACACACACACACACACACACACACACACACACACACACACACACACACACACACACACACACACACACACACACACACACACACACACACACACACACACACACACACACACACACACACACACACACACACACACACACACACACACACACACACACACACACACACACACACACACACACACACAAACAAACACACACACACACAAACTGACAAACACACAAAAACTCACACACACACGCCAAAACTTACACACACAAAAACTTACACACACACACACACACACATACAAACACAAACTTACACACACACACACACACACACACACACACACAAAACTCACACACACACACAAACACACACAAACTTACACACACACACAAAAACCTTACACCCACACACAAAAGCTTAGACACACAAAAACTTACACGCACGCACAAAAACTTATACCCACACGCAAAAACTTACATGCACACAAAAACTTACATGCACACAAAAACTTAAACACACGCACAAAAACTTACACACACACCAAAATATTCCTTTATTACCTCTGCAAAACGGCTAAAAATGAAGAATTCATACACATTTTCAACTAGCTAAGGGTAAGTATTTTAAATATGAGCCATTCTGTTGCGAAAACACACAAAGGTTAGAAAAAATACAAAATATTCCTATATTAACTCTTCAAAACGACTATAAATTAATAATACATACACATTTTCAACTATATAAGTGTAAGTGTTTTAAATCTGAGCCATTCTGTTGCGAAAACACACAACAGTTAGACAAAATAAAATCTAGTAAATTATATACTATGAAATAATTATAATATTTACTTATTAAACATAATATTATTCATTATGATTTAAATTTTGGTATATCATATAAATTAAGATGATAACAAACAAAAAATTTAGAGAAATTACAAAATGTTTCTGTATTACCCCTGCAATACGGGTAAAAATGAAGAATTCATACACATTTTCAACTAGCTAAGGGTAAGTGTTTTAAATATGAGCCATTCTGTTGCGAAAACACACAAAAGTTAGAAAAAATACAAAATATTCCTTTATTACCCCTGCAATACGGCTAAAAATGAAGAATTCATACACATTTTGAACTAGCTAAGGGTAAATGTTTTAAATATGAGCCATTCTATTGCAAAAACACACAAAAGTTAGAAAAAATGCAAAATATTTCTTTATTACCTCTGCAATATGGCTAAAAATGAAGAATTCATACACATTTTCAACTAGCTAAGGGTAAGTGTTTTAAATATGAGCCATTCTGTTGCGTAAACACACAAAATTTAAAAAAATGCAAAATGTTCCTTTATTACCTCTGCAATACGGGTAAAAATGAAGAATTCATACACATTTTCAACTAGCTAAAGGGTAAATGTTTTAAATAAGAGCCATTCTATTGCGAAAACACACAAAAGTTAGAAAAAATGCAAAATGTTACTTTATTACCTCTGCAAAACGGGTAAAAATGAAGAATTCATACACATTTTCAACTAGCTAAGGGTAAGTGTTTTAAATATGAGCCATTCTATTGAGAAAACACACAAAAGTTAGAAAAAATACAAAATATTACTTTATTACCTCTGCAAACATCCAAAAAAAGAAGAATAATAAATCAAATTCAACTAGATAAGTGTAAGTGTTTTAAATATGAGCGATTCTGTTGCGAAAACACACAAAAGTTAGAAAAAATACAAAATCTTACTTTATTACCCCTGCAATACGGGTAAAAATGAAGAATTCATACACATTTTCAACTAGCTAAAGGGTAAATGTTTTAAATATAAGCCATTCTATTGCAAAAACACAAAAAAGTTTGAAAAAATGCAAAATGTTCCTTATTTAACTCTGCACTATAGGTAAAAAATAAGAAATAATACAAATTTTAAACTCGCTAAGGGTAAATGTTTTATATATGAGCAATTCTATTGCGAAAACACACAAAAGTTAGAAAAAATGCAAAATGTTCCTTTATTAACTCTGCAATACGGTTAATATTGAAAAATTCATACAGAACTTCAACGAGCTAAGGTTAAATATTTTAAATATGAGCCATTCTATTGCGTAAACACACAAATGTTGGAAAGAATGCAAAATATTCCTTTATTACCTCTGCAATACGGGTAAAGATGAAGAAGTCATACACATTTTCAACTAGCTAAGGGTAAGTGTTTTAAATATGAGTCATTCTGTTGCGAAAAAACACAAAAGTTAGAAAAAATACAAAATATTCGTTTATTAAAACTCCAAAAATCAAAAAAATCAAGAAAACTAACAAAATATAAAAAAGCAAAGGTTAAGAGTATTAAATAAGAACCATTCTGTTGCGAAAACACACAAAAGTTAGAAAAAATACAAAATATTCCTTTATTACCTCTGCAAAACGGCTAAAAATGAAGAATTCATACACATTTTCAACTAGCTAAGGGTAAGTGTTTTAAATATGAGCCATTCTGTTGCGAAAACACACAAAAGTTATAAAAAATACAAAATGTTCCCTTATTACCTCTGAATTATTGCTAAAATTAAGAATTCATACACATAATCTTCTAGAGAATTTAATGTGAATTAAAAAAGAGAAATTATGTTTAGAAATCATAAATACGAAATAAAAAATAAAAAATGTTCGTTTCTTACCTCTGAAATAAGGGTAAAAATGAAGAATTCATACACATTTTCAACTAGCTAAGGGTAAGTGTTTTAAATATGAACCATTCTGTTGCGAAAACACACAAAAGTTAGAAAAAATACAAAATATTCCTGTATTACCTCTGCACAACGGCTAAAAATGAAGTATTCATACATATTTTCAACTAGCTAAGGGTAAGTGTTTTAAATATGAGCCATTCTGCTGCGAAAATACACAAAAGTTAGAAAAAATACAAAATAATCCTTTATTACCTCTGCAAAACGGCTCAAAATGAAGAATTCATACATTTTAAACTAGCTAAGGGTAAGTGTTTTAAATATGAGCCATTCTGTTGCGAAAACACACAAAAGTTA